>NW_010124531.1:52013-54308 GCF_000699245.1 Pterocles gutturalis
CAGGACACAGCAAGGACTGACAACAGCGTCAGCCCTGGGGAACTGCTTTATGGAGGTGGCTGTGAAGGACTGACCCTTGTCTGCCAACATCCTTTATGTGGGTCTTCAAGGCTTTACTCTGGAGGATGGGGGCACGAGAGGGATTTGCCTCCTCCTAAGAACACAGCCATATACTAACCCACCTACTCCTCCCACTTCAAAAAAAGCCTGGAGAGGGAAATATCAGCCAATCTTCTGGTTTTGGTCCCACCACTTTGAACCTGATGGAATTACAGGAAGTGAAAAACCTGGCTCCTGGGAGGAAGTTTATAAACAGACTATGTAAACATAAACACATACAAAAGCCCAGTCCTCTTACAAATAAATAAATAACTGCATTGCTTCAGTTACATGCTAGCAGGAATCTAACCTCTCACAGCCCACTGCCATGGAATAAACCTTACACCAAAGAAAGCTCACCCGATACAGACGCTTTGCCCTGGTGTATAAATGACATACAATGTGGCACCTCTCTAGCACTCTGTGGCACAACCATATCCATCGCCGAGTCCTCTAGGACAGCTTGAAACATTTCACACATTTCAAGGAGGATGCCCCAAGGTGCAGAAAGCCTTCTGCTGCCAGAGAGGCTCCCCTGCCCCCCCTGCCCTCGGCCAGCAGAGAGGAGAGAGAGGTTCACTCCTTGCTCTCCCCACCGTTGCACTGCAGCAATCCCCCCTCGCGGGGGCAGGTGCAGGTTTGGGTGCCCCGGGTGGTGACAGTGCCGGCGGGCACAGCCATCTCCTCCTCATCGTAGCAGACGCAGCGTGGGCAGCCGTCAGCCACGGGGCTGCCCACGGCCCGGCAGGTGGAGGGCAGGCGGGGGCACAGTGGGGCGCAGGTGATGTCCCCACTGGGCTGGCAGGTACAGAGCTTGCGGGCAAAGTCAATGTAGAAGGAGCGGCCAGCGGGAACATGGCCATTGGCGAAGCCTTGTATCTCACAGTCGCTCTCCAGGTAGGGGGGGCAGGCACAGGGCGGTGGGCAGGGGGGGCAGCAGCCCCCAGCAGCGGTGGTGGTCGTCTCCTTCACATCCCTCTCGGAGCACGGGGTGCAGGCAGTGGGGTCACATGTGGGTTTTGGGGCTGCACTGCAGAGCAGGAGGCAGGCGAGCGACAGGTGAAGGATGCCAGCGAGAGCCATGCTTCTGGGGAGAGAAAGGGGGAGATAGACACAGGCATCACGCGGGGCATGGGCACACCCAATCCCCAAGGTCTGGACCCCCCTGAGGACTCAAGCAAGTGGGACACTGCCACCTCTCCCCGACATGCCCTTTAGCTGTAGGTTTGCTCATCTGCAGCTTGCTGGGACCAGGGTGGTTTGTTCTAAAGCAAAAATCTTATGCCCGAAAGCTCATCCTGGCTTGACTGAGGTGTCCTCCACCCACCAAGCATTCAAACGGCTGCAATGTGGGCACTGGGACAGCAAAGTTCACATCGCAGGACACACCAGGCTTTGGCATGGTTGCCCTGGGCAGCAAATGGCTCTTGTTCACCCCTATATTGATGTTAGTAATTTAAGTTTCAGTGACTAATTGTTCCTGGGAGGTGTTTGGGCACGGACATATGAAGGGCTCAAAGAAGCACCGTTTGCTTTGGTGGCTCGTCCTGCGGCTGCTACTGCAGCTGGGCCCCTGCTTCTCCGCAGACGAGGGCTGGGTGTCAGCCCCTCACGCTTTGCCATTCCCCACCTGGCAGCATTTCAAATGTTTCAACATTTCTTTAGACAAAAATATTTCCAAATTGCGTAACTAGAAAGAAAAAACTCAAAAGCATGAACTCCATCTGACTTCAGTTTGAAAAAAAGAAAGACTTTATAGCTTTCTTGTTTTTAAAGCAAACTCTTCCTTGTTTAAGTTATTGGTAACTGCTTCATCCTTGCAGTAAACTACTGTTCTGCCCCTTCATTTCATTCACACATTTTAATCTACCCGTTACTTTACCACCTTCCCAGCAGACTGATGGCTGTGCTGAGCGGCAGGAGCCCAGACCCCCCCGCCCCCTGCACAAAGGCTGCCGCTGGGCGAGGATCTCCCTTCTGCACCCCCAGCTGCCCGGTCCCCTGGGCTTCAGGCACAGACAGGGCAGGGCATGCCGGCAGACACCGTGAAGCCAATGCTTTTGCACACCCCAATCTCTCTCCAACCCCAGCACCCCCATTCCGTGCCGAAACCTCTGACCCCACCTAGCAATGGAATCAGGTTTCCTATTCCCTGCAAAACCGCAACATCGAGCTGGTCACAGAGTGGCTGGAGCA
>NW_010124531.1:54393-63652 GCF_000699245.1 Pterocles gutturalis
AAGGTGCTCCCCTCTTGCCCCAAGAGACCCAAGTCCCAGCCATGGCCGTGGCCATGCTGCGCGGTGCGTGTTACCTGCAGGGTAGCCGGGCAGGTGGGACGGGTGCTGGGGCGCGGTGTGGGACCCTGAGCAGTGTCTCCGGTCTTCACCCCACAGCCCGCCCAGGCCCTCTATTTATGTGCGGCCGGTGGTGGCTCCACAATGAAACGCTGGTGGGGGGAGGCGGGGAAGCCTCTGTAACACGAAAGGTGGCTGGGCAGGGCCAGCAAGATGTTTATCTTGCTAGTGGTGTTGGTTTAGTCAGTCTGACCGCAGACTAATCCGGCATCCCAGCGGCCTGCAGGTCTGTCGTCTCTCCCCACACCCCCCTTTGCAGATTTCAGACAGGGTTTCTGAAGAGTCAGCATCCCCCTGTGCTTTCCAGGCTGCCGGGGGCACAGACACCCGTGTCCAGAGGGAAAGCAAAATGATTTAAATCTCTAGCAAGGCAACACAGGTGGAGGGTAGCCAGCTCCAGAGCTACTCCCCCTCAGGAGGCAGAGGTGGGCATGGATCTTCTTGGGGCACACATTTTATCCCTGCCTCCCCACAGCTTCCCAGGTCAGGGCAGCCCCCCAATGCCGCATGCTTGACACCCACCGTTTAAAGCACCTTAAGCCCTGGGTGGCTGTTTTCCTCTGGATTAAGCTGCAGGGAGCCAAGGCCATGAGTCCCAGTGGACGAGGTTTGTGTGGGTTTCACATGCAAGCACAACCCACATGCCCTGACCCATCACCAGCAGCCTGAGCTGCCTCCAGGGCCCTTTGCTCCCCGGTGTGAAAACATCTGAGCCTGATGTACTAATGAGCTCATTGGAAATGTGCCCCCCCAAACCTTGCAGAGCAATGGGATGAAAAGCAGGAAAGTCTTGCAGCAGATGGGACTGCGGAGAGCAGCAAGAGTTTCAGGAGCACGCACCCCCCCCCATGCACACATACATGCAGCCCCCTCAGACCAGGAGGTGTTGGGAGAAGGGCACGGGCTGGAGTTGCAGGACCAGGGTCCGTCTCCTGCCTGGACTCAGGGCAGTGGCACGGGATGCTGCCTGGCCCTCGCCCTCCTCCCACCACCCTTTCAGGGCTCCTTAAGCCTGAAAATCCCCATTCCTCTGGTAGATACGTGGGACCCCCGTGCCCCGCAGAGCCCGAGCATGCTGAGCGCAGCGAGCGCTGTTGGGTGGCCACCTCTCAACAGCCACAAAAAATACTGATAGGGCTGGGTGGCAAGGGAAGGGAAACGAACTCGAAAGACCAGTTGCCTCAAAGAGGTTGTCACTGCCGGAGGGCAGCTCTGGGGACGTGGGGAGAAGGGACAGTGGGCAGAGGGTGCAATGCTCAGCTCTCGGTCCTGCTGCTGCCACCGATGTCGTATGTGGGCACATGGTTACAGGTCCTGCAGGGATTTCTGCAGACCACACAAATGAAACCTCCTCCCCTGCTTGCTGAGGCCTTCTCCACCCCAGAGATGTGGCAGGCAGGGACCAGCCAGTCCCTCTCACCACCCGGCATGCCCAAGCCCCAGGGTGCCAGTGCAGCAGCACTCTGCCCTGAGCATGTTCTTCAGGGCAGGTTTGCATCCTCAGGGTCACAGTCTGTGGCAAACTACAGCAGATGCAATGCTGCCATCCCTGGCCATGGCAATGCCACCATCGGATGTGCCTGATGGGAGCAGCCCCCAGGGGCAGGGGCCAGGGTCCCTGAGCGCGCCTCGGTGAGGCTGGCTTCAGCCCAGGTGGAGCAATCCTGAAATCTCTGGAGCTTGTGCCCAACTTTATTAGTTCCCAGATGCATAGCTAACATAAAGAAGCTGTTACAAATATTCATGGTCACTATTCAGCAGTTACTTCACCCTCTGACGAAGTGCAGCTGTCAGTCTGTAGCGTGCCTGCAGCTGGCAGCCCCCTCTGCAGTGCTGCTGCTGCTGCTGGGAGCGCCGGGGTTTCGGCTGAGCCATAGGAGCCGCCTGGGCTGCAACGAGTTACAGGGCGGCGGAAGTCTGGGCAGTCCTTACATGCTGTTAGCCCATCATCTAGTTGGTTTTACTCAGAGCTGCCACGTTTTGCACGCCCAGGTGAGCACACAGCCCCACATGCTGCACGCTCGGGGTGCCGGGTGGCAGCCTGCTCTGCAAGCAAACATTCAGTTTTAATACACCAAATATTGGATTATCTTCTGTTCAGTCTCACAGTAATGGAACATTTTTTGCATAAACATAGACAATTTCTGAGGGGACAATCCATTAGCATGGCCTGATCCCCACAACCCAAAGGAGAGCTGCCTTAAGCTGCACACACACACACATGCAGCAGCAGCCTGGAGCTCTCATTCCCGTTGCAAAGCTCTCTGGTGAGATCCAGGCACCCTAAAGCCACCCTCACGCCCTGGGAGAGGCCTGCCCAGCATGCAGAGACTTATTTCCCTGTACACTTGGAGGGGCTTGCTCTGGGGCAGGGTGGCAGAGGTCTCCAAGCACCAGCAGGTCACCCCCTTGAAGGTGACTCTGTCACCCTCTTGAAGGTCCCATGCCTGACCTTAAAACTCATGGATTTCCTTTTGAACATGAGCCATCCCGTCAGGGTACTTACTCAGGAGGTGGGGGACCTGGGGCCTGAAGGGGAAGGGTCCCAACCCCCACTGAAGGGAAGGTCCCTGCAAAGAGAGACATGCCTCCGGCTGTCGGGTGGAGGCAAATCTCCCCTCCTTCTCTTGCAGCCAGGCCAGCTACACAGGAGGACATATTACAGCTAGGGGCATCAGGAAGGGTCTGGCATGTCCCAGACTTCAAAGTGTTTCAGATTCAGTTCTGGGCTTCATGGAGTTATGGGGCACTTTAAGACTTATTCATGTGAGTTTGGAATACATGCATGGACAAATACCCTCCAGTTTGCAACAGAGCTGCTAAAATAAATACAATACAATGAGGTTGATCTAATCAGTTTTTACTTTTTCTGGACAAATATGGTTATCTGTCAAGCAAAAACTCACAGAAGATCTGTTACAGCTTGTGTCTATAGCACAAGACAGCAGAGGCTCTCTTCCTAAATATAAATACTTCAGCATTCTATAATTTAATAGAAGTCTCATACAAACTAGACTGGATTGCAAGTATGGACTGCTAAGTGGCTACACTTAGCAGCAAGCCAGAATTAGAATTAGTTGTTGTCCCCTTGGAGCAGCTCCCGAGATTTATGGGAAGACTGGAAAGCTCTTAGTGTCTTTTGAGAGCAACTCCCCCAAACCAAGTTTCAATGATGCTTCAGTTTGGTCCCACAGCCCTCCTTTCACATTTGTTTTCATTTATGTCATTTGCAGCCACGGCAAATTGCTCTTCTGACCTTCATTATCAGTTCCATAATACTCTGACAGAAAAATTAAGATCAGCCCCTCCTTCCCTTTACCCCTCCCTCAACCTCCCTCAATAATGAGCTCTCAGGATGCATAGTCATGAGATGACTGTTATAGGACACAGGGATGCAGCCACATCCCCTCTCCCAGTCACTATATCATGAGAATGGGTCCCCCCCTCCTGTGGGACCACGCATGAGACACCTGGTGTCACCAGCTCGCCCAGACGTGAGGAAGGGGCTTCCCAAAGGCCAGTGTCTGCTATAGGACTGATCATTCCCCATCTGCCCAGCACCTCGTCCCCCCTGCCCATCACAGCCCTTGACTGTCCCTTCCTATGCTGGGGGTGAGAAGGAGGGTCTCCCAGGGGGCCCCTCAGCCCGCCCTGCGAGGGGTGGAGAGGGGCAGGAGGGTGCAGCTGCGACGTGGCTTGCCCCCAGCCCCACTTCTCTCATCGCAGAGACAGGCTCTGGCCCCACTGGGACCAGAGCAACTCGTGGCAGCTACAACACCAGCAGTGCATAGGTAGCAAAGACACCCAAACCCCCACCTGCTAAAATCTGGACAATAACAACCATCCCCTTCCCATCCCCACCCCCTGTGTTACCTCTCTAGCCCTGGGAAGCTCTGTGTAACCACACATGGCTATTAAACACAATTTCTTTAGTTATCTTCTCTTTAGTGATATTCTGGGTGGCATTTAGCGGACAAATGGTTATTACATTACAATTTCCACTTAGTCATTTTGAGAAACTATCAGCTGGATTAGTCCAGGAAGCAACCTGGGCCAGGCGGTGCAGGCTTGGGGGGAGCAGCCGGCCCGTCCAGGGGAGCACAGGTGGGTGCCTCTGAGCTGCTGTGCTGCTCCTGGTCTCTTCTGCTGACAAAGGTGAGAAGATCCACCGCCGTGACCACACCAAACACCGTCTGCTTCGTGAAGGAACTGCCGTTGCCATTGACTGTAAGCACAGAAAATGCTCTTGTAAGTGGGGAAAAAAAAAAGAAGAAAAACAAAAAACCTCAACCCCACAGCTATGCAGAGGCTGCTTTTAATTTATTAAGATAAAAGGTTAACAGGGACAGCTGCTGCCTCTGCTCTACCTCAACAGAAATGACTGATGCAGCCTCAGTCGGGTTACTGGGATCACATCAGGGAGGTTTTAGCTCCAAATAATGCACTCTTTGCCAGAGCAGGAAACTTAATTTCCCAGTTGTTTTTTACCCAACCTCTGTTTCAGTCCTGCTTCTACCGCCACAAAACTTTTCAGGACAAACTAATGAGACTTTTTAAGAGCAGCAGTGAGACACTTTCTACTCTTTTCTCATGAGGCCCCACACCCTCCTTAATAAAACAACATTGCAGTAATTGCCTTAACTATCTGCGAAATGTTTTCTTAAATAAAAACAAAACCAGTCACCAGAGCCCAAACACAAGATAAAATGCAAGCTGTGATGGTGTGGGAAGAAAGTAATAAATAAAGGGGTAACTGTGATGGTATTAAACCAGCAGCTCTGGCAAAGAAAGTGTGTGTTGTCTGAAAAGCAGAGCAAGAGGCACTGCATACAGCTGGCTGATATTTTGTGGTGGGAGCCATTTAATTTGCAGATACCATTTAATTTCTATGAAAATGTGATACAAAATAGATTTTTGTTACTTTTATGACAACGTAGCTCAGAAAATAAATTCCACCTAGCATGATTTTTGGTGAAAGAATTGGAAATGTGCATCAAAAGCAGTTTTGAATGAGAGACTTTTGTTTGCAATGTTTTGTGGGAACATGGCTGGACTTGCAAGCCAGTTTTAGAGCTGACGGGTCTTCGGGGTGGCAGGCCACGGAAATACAAGCAGAGGGGTTAGGATGTTTGTGCATGGTGAGTTTTGGTGGCCCCAAAATTCAGCAGGCAGCCCTTGGCCTGCAGTCCACACAGCGCCATGTTGCATGCTGCTCCCTGTAGGAATGCTCTGCATGTTCAGGGTGTAATCCCATAAAAGCAGTAAAATTATACCCTTCACCTCTAATTTAGAAGACGTAAATGTGGGTCTTTTGACTGCTTTCTCATGTTGCTAACATTTTAAATGAAGCCACTCCCTCGAGAAAAGGACAAATTTGTACTTCCAGAAGTTTTACAGCACAATTGTACTGGAAAGGTCTGTTAAGTCAGATTTGCAGAACAGCACCTGCCACCATGCTTGTTTTGGTCAGGGGAGCAACAAAGTGTTATCCCTGCTGACAGTGATGTGTCAGCAACCCTTGTGCTGGCGTGGTCCTACTGGATATGACTCTGCTGAGCTGGTTTGCGTCACCAAGGAAGGGGTGGCTGTACCGTGGTTTGGGAATAAACCAAAGCTCCTGATATGGTTGCTTTATTGGACTAGTCTAATGATGCTCTCAAACTGGCAGAGCATGCCTATACCCAGACATGGTCCAGATAAGGCTCATACATGGGTGCCCCAGGCTGCACACATCAGTGTGTGCTGTGCCTCCTGGCTCATGTGGCTCCGCCGCAAGGCTTGCTCATGGTCCAACACATTTGTTTTCAGCCTTCTCAACTTACCCTAGACCTCCAGGGTAGGTGTCTGATAGCACCCAGCATGCAAGGCCTCTTAGCATATCAATTTACCCAGACCCCTTGGGGCACACAGGTGTAAGGACATCTCTTGGCTGCATCTCCAGGGGTGGCAAGTGGGAACAGTGGTGTTCAGGAAAGATGGCACAGCCTCTGGGCATGCACAGCAGAAGGTCTTTAAGCTGTGGGATGCAGACTGTGTAGTTGGTTCCCTTGGACCCACATGCCTGAATTCCACCTAAGCTTTACCTAATGAGTGCAAATGCTCCTTTCAACCTTGCCCTTGGGATACTAAGTCTATGGAGACGCCTAACTTCCCCCTTGTTTCCTCTGTTGCCTGCAACCAGAAAGGCAGCGATTTGAATTCAAGGTCAAGAGACTGACTGCTAGAGGCCTGAGACAACAGCTGTGCAGCAAAGGCATTGCACCCCAAGCTGCTGCCTGCAGTCCACCTCAGCTGTCAGGGGAGGGGACCAAATGAGATCCCATAATGAATACCTTCCCAACCCCAAAAAAAGGTTTCCATGGCAAACCATAAGGGGAGGGGATGGAGCTGATGGGTGCTTCAGCATCAACCCTGCATGGTGGGACAACACAGGCCCCATGACCAGGATCTGGGAAGTGCTCCTGCAGGACACTAACCCAGTAGCGTGCTGGTCCTAGGCTCCTGTGGTTAAGGCTTCCCTCCTCTCCCCTCATGCCTGTGGTGTCAGGAAAGGACATGGATGAATAGTTGGCAGTTCCAGGGCTTTGTAGAGCAGAGCCATGGAGCAGAAATCCTTCCTGCAAAGGCTCAGGGGTTGCACATATGGAGCAGCTGCACTGATACGTACCAAGCTCAGTTTGAGAATTTCCCTCTCCCCTCTCAGACATTCGTGCAAAGCCCATACAGTGCTTCTGCAGATACCTACACTGCATTTGCTCATGTACAATGATAGCAAAAGGGTCATTCTCCAGGATGCAGGAAAGCTTCCCAAGGCTGTCCTCCAGGCCAATCTAAACAGGACAAAAAGAGACATTTTATGTGTCACTTCACATTTAAAGGACAGCAGTGGGGAGCCTGACTCCTGTCTCTGACTAGACATGAGCAGGCAGGGTGGCACCCAGCTGGACCAGGATCATGTGCATCTCCTCTGCCTGCACTGCCCTGGGGAGATGGGGAAGGGCTGTAGGCAACTTGCAAACCTGGCTTTGCTGTAGCTGAACCACAGTGCTGTCTACCCAAAAGGGCCTCGGTGGGCCAGCTGAGTTCCAGCTCCCCTAAAACACCATCCATTTACCTCACTCCATCTCTGGACCGCTGGTGGCCATCCAACCCAGGTGTCCCTCCCCTGCACACCCACAGGATCTGCCCTGTGTCCTGTCGTTGCCTGTTCCTGTTGCCCCAGCCCTGCTGAGCCCTGGCAATGGCTGGGCTCTGATTTCAGAGGGTGCTGATCCCCCAGCTGGATGAAATCTTCTGACAATGTAAGACTGGGAGTGGACACCCATGTGCTTTGCTCCTGGTCTGAAAGCTTCCATGTCCGAACCCCACAGGCTCAGCAGCATTTTTGCAGGTGCCTGTCCTAACTGTCATCTCCATGCTGTCTCCATCACCCTCCCCACTTCTCTCTACCTTCACCTGTCGGTCTTTTCATTGACCTCTTCTCCCAGCTCCTCTCACACCTCAGGGTGGTGGTGCCTCCCTCCCCCTCTCCCCATCCATGGACAGCAGTTGACACCAGCCACATCCTTAGTGGTACCTTTGAGAACTGGTCATAGACAACCTTCGTAACGGGGTCTGAGAACTGTGCATTTCCAGCCAGCACCGAGGTGAGGATGTTGCTGAGGGTCACCATTCCCAAAATAAGTCTGTAAGGGAATAGGAAGTTTTCCAAAAGGTCAGATCTGAGGCAGGGCACACCTTTTGTGTAGGGGCTGTACTGCTCCCCTTGAAGTCAGTGTCTAAATTACTGCTTTTGTAGTGGGAGGCACCAGATTTCTCCTCATCTGAGCAGGACAAGAAGATCCTTGTCCTCACCAAGCTGTTGGTTTAACAGTAGTTAAAGTCTGCTGTTGCAGTCCAGGACTTAGCAGCTGGGAGGAGGAAAACTTGTGGGGTCTCTAGCTGCTTATTTGTGTGGGTCTCCCACCCAGCCCTCACCTCTCCTCTGGCCTCCCCTTGCCTGTGCACTGATCCAATCTCTGCTGAGTCTGGTGGGCACTGGCTTTGGCTTTGACTTTAACTAGCTTATTTACAGGGAATTTTCTTGATGAATCTTTACAAGGAGGCAGATGTTATTTTGAAAATATGCACCACAGAATCCAACACATGAGTCCCATCACTGGATCAGTAAATGGGACTTTCTCTTTAGCTACATCACGGCTGCTTTTCCTATGTGAATGGCCGTCTCTGTAACAAGTGAAAATATTTACCCTGATTCAGCAACAACAGGAGCTTGGTCATATCCCTTCTCTTGGAGGATCTCAATTGCCTTTTGACAGCTGACTTCTGGGAGGAGAGTGAGAGGGGCTGAGAGATTCAGTTTCTGCACCTTGATGTTCCACCACCTGTTGAAAGACAAATGGCAGCACCAAGCTGTTACCCTGCTGTACGGCTATGGGCCTCACTCAGGGAGGCAAGGCCAGAAGAGATGAGACCGCCCACACAGAGATATTCTGCCTGCTTGCAAAGCTTGTGCCACTGCTGTCCCCAAAGTAGTAATGCTACAAGTCCACCATGGCCAGGTCTTGTTGAAGCCAAGCTTTCCCTATGCCTGGTGTTCATACAACTCTAGAGGCAGGGCTGAGGCCAGCACCTGGCAAAGTGCCGAGCTGTCCTGAATCCGAGGAAGCTACTGAGAGTTTCACTTCAAGCTTATGAGTGCAGGTCTACTGGGTTTACTTCTTTGGAGTGTATCCTTGGTCCTCAAAGTGCAGCATTTACAGCTCCTCCGGGAGAGAGCTTGGCAGAGCTTCTTGTGTGACTTACGAGGGACAAGCTGCGCTTGTTTTCTGGGGACCCCAGGCAGCTCCCAACTTATCTCAGCCCTTCATCCTTGCAGAAAAGGCAGGGCAATGCTGGAGGCTGGAAGTGCCAAGAGAAATTCTAGCCAGGCATGAGAGGCCTTGGAGATGTATTAAGTTTTTTAGGAAATATTTTGCAATAACCTTTGGTTATAATAACCCAAAGGTGCAGGTGACATCAATAATACCTGCTGTCTTTAAAGTGAGACTAGGCACTTTCTGAACAACCAGCATTTTCTCAGACGCATGTCAGCTGGCATCAGCAGTTTGTCTGTGACTTCCTGTCTTGACGGGACTCTTTC
>NW_010124531.1:63683-65576 GCF_000699245.1 Pterocles gutturalis
TGCAAGAGACAGCTGAGTTGGTCATCTTTTCTGGCCTGCAGCTCTGGAAAGTGAAAATGTACTGTTCCCTGCCTGAAAAGACCTCCAGAGCTGTTTGAAAGGGTGCTTGCTACAGGACGGACTCATCTCCCCACCGGCTTGATGTTCCTTTGAACATCAGCTGTGGAGTACAGAGGAGGTTTTGAGCAGAGGTAAATGTCTGCCTCAGCTGTTCTGCTTGGCAAGTTTTAGTTGGTTTGGACAATGACTGCCATGTGGGAGCAGATCAGCAACTTTGGGATAGAAATGGCTCTTTATTATAGACTTTGATTGGAGAACTGGGATACCTAACCACTCAAAAGAGAGGAGCTGACATTACAGCCTCCCCAGAGGGATCTGGACTTAACTGTTTTTTTCTAAATACTAAAAGATAATACTTTGAAGATAATAATTTCCAGATTCAGAAAAGTGATTCCCTTACCACCGTTTATATCAGCGGACGTTGTCTTACCAAGGCTTGTGCTCCTGGATGTCATTTAGGAAACCATTTCTCATCATCCATTTATCATTCAAAAATTTGGACCTAGAAATCACCAACAAAGAGCAAGTCTGTGAGTCTTCCAGAAGAAGTCGTGCTTTGTTTCATGCACTAGACCACAGCACTGCCCCAGGGCTCCCATGATTTTTGCAGCTGGCTGCTCTTAGCCCCTTTTAAGGTCAATGGGAGCTGCGGGTGCTCAGTAACTCTTAGAAGCACGTCAGCTATTTGCCTTCTTAACTTTAGGCATGCAAGTTCAAAAACTGTAGCTTGACTGATTCCTGCTCCGTGCAGTAAGTCAGTAACAAGAGGAAATAAAACACAAGTGTCCCAACACCCAGTCCCTGGTGCTTGCCATGGCAGTATGCTATTTCTCCCTGTTGTTTTGGGTTTGTTGGGTTTTTTTGTTTGGGGTTTTTTTTGTTTGTTTGTTTGTTTGTTTGTTTGTTTGTTTTCCCTGTGAGCTGCTCAAGGGAGACTCCCAGCTCTGGGCTTGTTCCAGGTGCCATGCTATCAGTTACTGGGGTGGCTCTCCAGCAGCCCATACCACGTGGGCTCAGCAGTGCTAAGCTCGTGTCACCAAAGGGCCCCATGGCCCCAATCCAGGCCATATGCAGGGAGGAGGGGAGAAGGTTATGGGAGCTCCCACCTCACTGCTGGAAAGCAGGTGAAGAAGAAAGAAACTCACATGTAGTTCCTGACGGAGTCAGGCAGGATGACGACGCAGCGCTGACCTTCCTTCAGGTCCTTGGCAGCCTGCACAGCGATGGACATGGCGCTGCCCGAGCTGCCACCTGGATGGGTACCAAGAAGAGAGAGACAAGTGTTGGG
This sequence comes from Pterocles gutturalis, assembly GCF_000699245.1. Taxonomy (NCBI): domain Eukaryota; kingdom Metazoa; phylum Chordata; class Aves; order Pterocliformes; family Pteroclidae; genus Pterocles; species Pterocles gutturalis. The sequence continues at coordinate 65,032 of NW_010124531.1, forward strand.
GCTGCCCAGGGTTTAGGGCCACAGTCCTGGTGTGCAGGGCATAGTGCTGCCCTTGTTAATGCTACCAGGGGTACCAAGACCAGGCAATAGCAGAGGTGGCACCTCCTCAAGCTACTGGGATTGGGAGGACAATTGGCCCCACAGCCTTGTAGGTTTTAGGGTCGGGAAGAGACAGGGACTAAAGGGACGTGTTCATGCGATGGCTCTTGGCAATGGGCAACATAAGTGTCACTTTATGAACTTCATGAACCACTTCTTATGATGACTCTGAGGGCAAGCCAAGGGCTGAAAGGTTCAATATGGGGCCATTCATACTACTGCTGGCCATGCTGCACCCGTCCTTTGGGTGAGGAGAAGACCATGCCAAATCCAGAGCTTCAGGCTGACATATTTAGCAATCAAAGATTGGCTTTAAATGCATTGTAAAGACTGAAGAAAACCATAAACATTACATTCATGCTTGGAATACCAGGCCAACGTGATGGGAAGACTTAAATGCTCCCTGTGTCTGTGTGCACGCATGTGGTTTGCTGCACGTAGGGAAA
>NW_010124531.1:65607-73554 GCF_000699245.1 Pterocles gutturalis
CTTTACAGAGGCAATTCTTCCACTGGTAGTTCGAGTACTAGAAGTCAAACACATTCCACTATCTGTGTGCCAATTACACACCGCATTCAAGGCAGCACGTATTTTACAGCAGGTTAATTAGCACTGGGTCACATTTTTCAAACAAATGAGGAAAGGCCCTGAAAAATGCAGTTCTGGGAACATGAAGCTATTCACAAATTATAGTTGAGTTCAGCAAATGGTTTCTGTAGAAACACAGTGACTTTGTGCCTCCTAGGTTAAATCAACGTTTAAGTGTTTCATTACAAATAGCATGATCTTTTTCAAAACTCCCTGGATGTGAGACCTCAGGACTTTTATTAACTGTAACTACAAGCCTACATCTCGTCTGGCCCTGGACACAAACCTATAGCTAAGTGCTCGGTGGCAGTGAAGGCTGAAAAACACTGATGCTGTGTAGAGGCTCTTAGGTTACAGGCAGGGTTTGTCTGAGAGCACCTGTTCATTTCAGAAAGCCATCAGGATCACTTACAGCTTGTTGGCACAGGAAGTACTCAGTAAGAACATCTTACACTTTCTTTACTTTCAAGCTTTCCTGGTCCAAAGCTGGCACCCCTAGTGTGGCAACCACTCAACGGCAGAGAGTGCAGCCTCGCAGGGTTGTTAGCGGCGCGACAGTGTTAGCCCACCTGTCCTGCCCTGGATCCCATTAATCCTCTCCTCAGCCTGTGTAACACTACACTGCACAGAGTCATGCCTGAAGGTCCAGTTCCCTGTGCAAGAGTGCTCTGGTAAGAGGAGAGTTATTGCTTCTATAATTATTGTGGCTGATGAGTCAGATCTCAGACCATGGACTCACTGCCACACCTCTGAAGTCTACAGCAACCTACACACCAGCTTAGGGTTCGGCCATTCAGCCCTGTTAGCCTAGCAGACACACAATGCAGAGAGCACCTATCCTGAAGCGTTTTAGTCCAGAAAGGATGAGGTTCAGAAAGTTTGTTAAGAGAAGCAACTGTTGTCGTTGGTGCTTACCACACAATATTCCCTCCTCTCTGATCAGCCTGCGAGACATAAGGAACGAGTCTTTGTCGTTGCATTTATACCACTGATCGACCACCTGAAGAGAAAGCAAAAAGGTTGGTTCCTGGCAGTGTAATGTCAGGGTGTTCTGACCCACTGAGGCATGCCATGGTGCTGCCGCCTACAACATCTGGCAGCCTTGAGCTGCTTTCCACACTGGTTGAAAGCAAACGCATTTGACAGGGCATCCTTAGTCCAGAGGGTGTGTCCTTGCTTGCAGGCACCCACTCCAGCCTTTAGAGTGAGCACCCGTTCCTTGGAGCGTTAGGGATATCTGAGAGGTCCAGAGTCAGGATGCAGAAGAGAGAGTGGTGTTCATGATGTCCCAGGCTAGGCTACACTAATGGTCTGGATTTTACCAGGCAAAATCTGATCCAACTACAACAAGAGTTTTGGGTTATTACAAGTCACAGCTCTAAAGCCATGTGCAGACAGCAGAGATGTAGTTAACACAGCACCGGAAACCAGAAGGAATCTGGGGTCTGAGGCTATGTGGGACCTTTCTAAGAGTAAGGCTGGGGGAGCACAGGCAGCTTGTGTTAGGGCTTTAAAGCTCTGTGCCTGGTACTAACTGCCACACTGAGAAGAAACTTGACAAGAAGCTGTTCAGGGCTCATGATCTGTTGTCTTACAAGGCTTGGAGCATGTCTTCCAGCCCATAAATGGTGCAAGGTTTCTGCTGTGTGTGTGCAGAGCCTACGACAGTGAAGGCTTGGGAAATGGTAGCATGATAAAGAGCAGCCTTAGCACTGACCTCTTCTGTGTGTTTGTAGTACAAGACGCGTGTTCTGAACATTGGTGAGGCTGATTTGAGGAGGCTGGTACTGTGGCATTTTCCTTGTTTGTCCCTGTATTTGGCTTCTCCTTATTATAATCAGATTTACTCAGAGAGATGCTTTAGTGTTGGGGTCCCAATCCCCCCACAACAGCTTGTTCTGCACTGGGAAGGTACACAAGTAGCCTTAGGACTGGGCCACAGCCAAGTGCCAGAGCTGGTTACCTCTGAACTTGGGAGCAGGTTGGATGCAAAGCCAAAGATCAGACAGAGGCCTCTCATCACACGGCTACTTACTGATCTGTCAAGGACAGTAGGAATAAAGTCATGCCCAATGCCCTCCACCTCAATGGCCATGTCGTCCGTCGTGTTCAGCTCACTGGGCAGAGCAACAATGGAGCCCTCAGGATCTACGCCAACAATCTTTGAGGGAAGAAAGTTTTGTTAAACCACAAAGGGAGTTCAGAAATAGTCAAACACACAACTCAAAGGAAAAATTACCCATGCCCTTATCAGCAACATTTTCCTTTCCATGATATTCATTAATATTCCTCTCCCTTGGCAGCACAGAGAGATTGCAGGATAAAAAAGTGCTGTTTCCCACTGCCTTTTTAAATAGGTCCTAGTTAGTGTTCAGCTGCTACAGAAGTGACTGGTGGACTAAAATGTTATCACTCTCAGGGTGTTTGTCTTCACCCTTTTGGCAGAGCCTGCTGCTTCCGAAGCTCAACCCTTAGGATAGTGTGAGTGCTCCTTAATCTGCTCTAGTGCAAAGCCAGGTAGTTAGCTCAAACTTGTGGAAACCCGTGGCTACAGACATCGTTTCTGGATCTAGTTGTGCTGGCTGTTGGTGGCACCTTCCGGGTTGTTTATAGCTTTATATCAGGGCTGAGGTTGCCTCCCTCAGCACTCAGTTTAGGAAGGGGTGGTGACACTGCTCCACACGCAGCTTCAAGCGGTCAGCGAGGTTATCTCCTGCCCAAGTCCCCAGTGGATGGACCCACACCATCTCAATTTGCTGTCTCACACACTGCCTATGCCTCCAGTCTGCCTTAAAGCACAAGCTCTGCAGAATGAGCATCTATGACTAGTGCCAACCATACAGCACAGAAGCTTCTGCAACAGCAGGTGTGAAGCACTTGCACAGTCTGACCCCCTCCATGGAACTGCCAGAGCAGAAACTTTAAGCAGCCAGGATAACCGGGAGCAGTAATGCTGCTGTCGGCTGGGACAGCCACTTCTGTGGAGGACCTCTGTCTGCGTCCTGCAGAGGTCAGAGCACAGGGCAGAGTGGGATCAGCAGTGGGGCTGTGGAGCCTTTGACATCTAAGGCATGTGGATGGAGCTAGCTCAAGCTGAGCCTAACACCAAGTTGTTTCCAACAAAAGCCAAGCTCACTGTGAAAAATCAAATAGGTGGAGACAACAACTGCTCGCTAAGGTGAGCTGTGGGGTTAGGCTTGATCAAAAGCACAAGCAGAAAAACTCAGGAGGGCCGTGACTCCCAGCAGCCAGCCCTGCCTCCCAGCTCACCTTGCACTCCGGGCACTTCTCCTTCATCTTCCTGGCAATGCCGGTCATGGTGCCTCCTGTGCCAGCCCCAAGCACCACCATGTGGACCTTGCCTGCATGTCAGAGAAGAGAGAGGCTTGCAGGGACACAGCTTGGCCTCCAGCATTGGTCTCCTCTCGTGTGCAGAAAGGATAGGCAGAGGTCATGCTAGTAGACAAAGTGTGGTCCCGCAGAGGAGCTTAGATGAGCTTGCAGGATCTGAGCACAGTTGATCCTGCCTCAGAGCAGGGGGCTGAAGGTGACCTCCAGATCTCTCACTGCTCCCCATGATTTCTGCATCTTTGGCTTATACTGGCTTAAGGGGGAGGAAGTATTGCAGCATTGCCAGCTGTTTCAAACCACAGCACATCGAAGCAAAGCACCTACGTAGCCCCACAGTGAAATTATACTGATTTAGGACTGGTAGGAGCAGAATCACAGTCCGGCCTTCAGAGTCTTATGCTGCAACTGCATTGGGAAATGTAATTCACTGCCAGCAGCCAGTAGGAGCAAATCTAAAAGTTGTAGTGGAGGGAAGGCTGGGACTATCTTGTTCCTGTTGCTACCCAACTGCTTCACTGTTATGATAACTGCTCTCCAGTTAAAACCCTTGAGCCCTGCTTACATTTTGCAGTGCTCCCAGTACTGGCAATAAATTTCACTTCTATCTGCACAGGCATGGACTGGGATAGTCCTTTATCCTCCCCCAGCCATCACATCAAATGTCATTAATCTGTGACATTTCAGTCTATTTTGACTTGCAAATGAATGTGCTGGATCAGATGCAGTTTTCCATGCCCTGATGGACTTCTGTTTCCCAGTGAGGCCTCTTGGGCCATCTTGTGTTCCCAGCTGACAGGTTGCAGAGCTGTTGTAGCCACCAGGAGACGGATTCTTCCTCCCTGGGTACAGCCTGAATTTGTTAAGCCTCTGGTCTCCTCCCTCAGGCTTTTGAAATAGGAGGCCACAGCAGGGAAGCCCTGCAGGCTCAGGTGGATCTGGAGTGGTTTATGAGAAGTTGCTAGACTCTGCGTGTCAGTATTATTAAGGGTGCCTTCACCTACAGAGGCCCTTCTGGCTGTTTCTAGACATTTAGGACAATAAACTATGTGAAATAAGCCTCTCAGAGAGAGCTATAGCCCTTTGCACATCCTCAGCACGTAGAAACAACAGCGCAGACCGTACCTTCACACTGCTCCAGGATTTCCTCCGCTGTGGTGTCGTAATGAGCCAGAGGGTTGCTTGGATTTCGGTACTGTTTATTTCAACAGAGAACAGCGTGAGTTACTGTGTGAAGTGTAGGTCAAATACCAAACTAGCAATAGCTCCTGACGAGTTTTACCCAAAGCATGCAACTGCTCCCTCCTCTCCCTGGCGAGGGCTGGGCTGCAACCCGGACAGGCCAGGTCACAGGTATTCCTCCTGGTTGTCAACTTTGGGAGACAGATTTCCAAGGACACGTGGGATTTGTCCACACTAGAAGATTAAATGTGCCCACAAACACTCACTCTCTGGCACTTGGTGCCCATGTGCTGTGGGGATGGTGCAGCTGTCCCATATGCTGCACTGCCAGGTTTTGTGGGATCTGGTGGTTTTGTTAAAGCCCTAGCTGCCAGAGGGAAGAGACCTCCTCAGTATTTTATCTACTGCTTAGACAGAAGCATTTTAGCCTTTCCTGTTGCCTTGAAAAAGTTGAAAACACAGTCCCACAATACTCCTAAGAAGCTCAGAAAAAAAAAAAAATCCCTCCTCAAAAGCCATATTAGAAAACTTTTTCAAGTATCTTATAAATATATATGTGATTTTGAGAGATGCTTTGTCATTTAGGGGCATTTGTGGTTGTCAGTGAAGCAAGTTAGGTGGCTGGCAACTGTGGGCCAGAGTAGTTGTTCTACCTGTTCAGAGGGATTTACCACAGGGGGTACACAGGCACAGCACTGAAATATGTGCAGCCCCATGTCCACACCCATAGACCAGGCTGCTTCTGAAAAGTGTATTCAGATGCTGAGCTCCCTTTTTCTTAAAAGCAAGGAGCTTTCCTGACTTTTCTGCATTACAGGGGCTCCCTACTGGCTATGGGGATGCCTTCCTGCACAGGGTCACACCGGAGGGGTAAGTGCCCTCCTGTACAAGACCCAGTGCTGCAGGAGCTGCTGGTGTGAATCAGTAAATTTGCACTTTACAGCATGAGGCTTATTACTGAGGCAGAACAGAGGCTGCTATCCAGACATAAAAAGTTATTTTTTTCAGGTCAAAGTTAAAACTGAAGCAATTTGAGGAGCCTTTGAAGTGTGCAAGAAAACCCAGCCTTGCCCACATCCAGGCTTTTGCAGAAGTATTACAGGCTTGGAAGTGTCCCTAATTTTCCTTCTGCCACTCCGTGCTTTCCAGAGGAGCAATTACGTTTCAAGCACCATAAAGCACTGACAAAGTCTGCCTCTGTTGCCAGTTTGAACAATGCCCCCAAACAGAGACACACTTGGAGCACATGCTATACACTGTGTTGGGAAAGAGAGTCAGTGGAGGAGCAGCGTTTACCTGGTCCAGGATGTGAGAGTTTGGGATTTCACTTTTCAGCTTCCAGGCAACACGAACATTAGACTCTGGGGCATCAAAGCGGGCACATGGGGTCCTCACAATTTCAGCACCCAGTGCCTTCAGGATATCGACCTTTGGGAGGGAAGAGGGTAGATGTAACACAGCTGATCCCACGTAGCAATGGTAATCCGAACCTGCGGGCTCATGGCAGCATCAGATGCCAGAGGAGCTTTACACGCAAGAGACATTTAACGTTTGGAGATACAATGTCCGATTCTCGGTTATATGATCCCTGACATCCTCCTGGCACCCAGGGCCTCCTGCCTGAAGCTGGCTCATGGATACAAGCCTGGCCTTGTGCCCTGTCCTGTTCTCAGGGCAGGCTGGGGACACGGCAGAGGTAGGTAGCACTGTGCTGCTCCTTGGTACCTGGGGAAGGGGGCAGAGGGAACTGGGGTAGGGAGCACTGTCTCCTGTGTGCTGTGATCTGAACCCCTGCATGCAAGGAGGAGGTCTTAAAGCTGTCTTTGCACCGAGTCCCTTCTTTCCTCTCACCAAGCGTGGGGAAGGAGCAACTACAAATCAGCCCCAGGGTATTAATACACTTAGGAGGTGTGGCTGTTGGGGGAAAAAGGGGGCAAAAGGGAAGGGTGGGTGAATGTCAGAGCGCCTGGAGATGAAGCCCATGGCAGCTGGAGGTGGAATCTGATCCAGACTGAGCTTAAGTGAGATTTAGGTTGAAATGAGGATGGCGCTTTGGAGACGGGCTCAGTTTTGAGCCAGGTCAGGGTTCCAGGTCTGGCTTCACTGGCATGAGTTCAGCGGAGCAGTTTGTGAGACTTTTGGCTCCTCAAGGCAAAGACTTCTGCCATCTCCAGACAGCAGTTTCACCTGATCATTAGCTCTCACACAAGTGACTTGACTTCCACCACCTTGAGAAAGCAGTTACAGAAAACTGCAGAGACATGGAGAGACCAAGTGACACATCAGATGTCAGAGGGGAAGTTAGCAGGACCGGCAGAGGAGCCCCAGTGCCTGCCTGCCTCTCCTCTGCTCCATCCAGCCCTTGCCCTCGCAGACAGCAGATATTGCTCCATTTCTCTGCAGCCACGCACCTTGTTTGACTAACACGTGACCCCAGCTGCACCACTAACGCTAGATAATCAGCCAGGCCATCACAGTGTGCTTTTTTTCATCAAGAGGAAATCTTCTGAATAACTACAAAGCTATGTCAGGGTGTGGGGTGAGGCTCGTTACCCTTTAAAAGGAGAGTGTGCTCCATGTCTAGAAAGGGAGAGGCAGAGAGAGACAGGGAAGATGTTCCCCAGGTGCGCGGTAATACCGTACAGAGCACTGACCTTTTCCATGCTCATTTTCTCCGGCAAGACAATGATGCAGCGGTAACCTTTCACTGCAGCTACCAGTGCCAGCCCAATTCCTAGGTGGTAGGGAGGAAAGGGAATTGGTTGACAACAGCATTTGGCAAGGCTGACCGACATGCATTGTTGCTTCCTACATTCCTCTCTCCCTCCAGTGAATGTAACCTAGAAATGTTCACTGACAAGCTACAGGTGAGGGCATCCTCCATGAGCCTCTCGGGATATGCCAGGTGCACCAAGGAGCATGGGAGGATGTGCTAATGGGAGAGACAAGCTGCAGCATCCCTCTCGCTCGCAGGAGTCTATTAATGTGGCATAGAGCAAATGATAAGGCTGGGGAGCACTTTCGTCCCCTCACCGAGGCTCAGGCCTCTTCCTTTGTTTTCTGAAGCACAGAGGTGTTTTTGCTTCAGGAGTGCCTTTCCCTCCCTCTCAAATGCCCTCAGTTGTGAGGGGACACACACAAAGCTGCACATGTCACCCTGCGGTGAGCAGGTGAAAGGAACCGCTGCTCCGATTTCACTGGGGTGATGGATGGAGCCAGCTGCTCCCTGGCTAGAGGGGAAAGGTGAGGCTGGAGCAGTGTGTCCCTGCGAGAGGCTGATGGGAACATGGTGCCGCCTCGACTGCCCCGGCTGGGCAG
>NW_010124531.1:73576-102517 GCF_000699245.1 Pterocles gutturalis
GGGTCCACCAGTCCCCTTGCCCCCGTGTCTTGGGTGTGTCCAGGGGAAGGGGGGCCTGGTCCTGGGGAGCCTGCAGCAAATGGTCTGGTAAGGAGCAAAATTTCTAGAGACCAGCCTGGTTCTGCATGGCTAGCGAGGGGGAGGTGGTGGCATTGCAGCAGCGGAGGGAGCACAGAGAGGTACACGGCCTCAACTCTGTCCAGAGCGTCTCGACAGCCTCTGCTGTGCCTTTTTGCAGGAAAGCACACTATGCACACACATGTCCCTGATGTGGTGGCATCACTGGTGCAGGAGGCAGCAAAAGGACTTGGAAACTTGCACTGATGGTTCTGTGCAGGCTGTCAAATAGGGGGGAGGCTCCTCTGTTGTCCCCCCTTGTCTCAAACCCCATCATAATCTAGTGCCTGAGCAGAATGACAGTGACAAGAAAAAAAAAAAATTACCTTCCAGCCCATCAGGAAAACCCTCTCTGGGAGCCCTGAATATTCAACAGCTTTCTAGCCTGAAAACACTCGGGGTTGCCCCAGCTCCTCTAGTTCCCAAGACTGTTTGCCTTGCCATAAGGCAACTTGTCATGTGTGCCTGCACAGGTGTGAGACCCTCGCAGGCCCTCAGGAATGTCAGCAACAAGGCATCTCAGCACCTGGGCTGGCTGCAGCCGCTGGGAGGGGAGCCAAGAGGAGGATGGAGACAGAACCATGGGGCTCCAAGCTGCCCTTGTAACTGCAAATGCAAGAGCTTCTCAAATCCCTGCCCCTCCTGCAGCCCCTCGGAGATGCCACCCTGCCCGGCACCCTGGCAGAGGGAGCATCCCTGCCTTTCCCACCTGTGTTTCCTGAAGTGGGTTCAATCAGTGTGTCGCCTGGTTTTATAATCCCGGCTCTCTCTGCGTCTTCCACCATTCTCAGGCTGATGCGGTCCTTCACACTGCCCCCCGGGTTGAAGTACTCACATTTTGCCACTGGAAACGAAAGGGTAGGCTCTGTCAGGGACAAGTTGCAGCCGGGAGCACCAGCTCCTTGCTGCCCAGCCCTCACTGCAGTCATTTGAGGACACTCATTCCTCCCCTGCAGGACGTTCTTTTGCTCAGGAGACCACATCCACCATCTAGGGTGCTGCAGCTTGTCATGGGATTACCCATCAGCGTACTTGCCCATAGTCCATCTTTCCCCCACGAAACACAGGGGAAAGCACCCTGAAGGCAGTGGGCAGGCCTGCTAAGTCCAGGATGGGTTTAAAATCAACTGGACATCGTAGCGCGGTTGCTAGGTGGAAGGTCCAACACGGGTACGATACACCTTGCTGCCCTGCCTTGAGGACTCTTATTTGAGCAAGGCATTGTCAGGGTTAACAGCAAGGTCCCACGGTCTTTCCTGGGGCATGGCAGCTATTACCAGATATCTAGAAAGGTGCCCTTCTGTAGGGATGATCTGCAGTCCTGAATAGGGTGCCATAAAGTGAAAACAAACAATAGAAAGGGCACTTTCAAGGGTCGGCCAAAACTATGCTTTCTTTGCTGAACTACCAAAAAAACCCCACCTAACAGGGACCTTCTAAGGCGCGCTCAAACTGCAAGGCACACCTCTGTTCCTAATCAGGCCCTCCACACCTCTAATGCTCAGGGTAGAACTCTTCCCACCAAGGTTTTGATGAGCGTCTACATCTGAACTGATGGCACCGAGCTCTGTTTTATGGACAATGGGGCAAAATTAGTACTTTCAGGGTGTCATTCACTTCATCCTTGAAGAGACAGCTACTTCAGGCTGACAAATCAGCCAGATACTTCAGCAGTTAAAGCAACAGGGAAAAAAAACCTTGTGCTCATAATTATATTTTATAATGCGTGGTGCCAAAACTTCAGCTACCCAGAGATTCCTGGAGGCACAGAGATTACAAGATAATCATGTCCAGCTGTAACTGCTCCTTGCTGCAAGCTTTCCTATATTTGCTTGGTAAGAGGCTCTGTGCTGACCTGCAGCTCGGAGAGGACCAAGCAGCTGCTCTGCCTGTCCTGCTCTCCTTCTCCTCCTGTACCAGGCGAGGGAGACATCATCCCAGCAAACAGGGTCTCCCTGGCTTCCCTGCTGCTGTTTGCACAAAATCCTCCTGCTCCAGTAAGGCACTTGCCCCAGCAAGACATCCTCAAAGGAACAGACTGCTTCAGAGGGGGACCAGACATTGCAGACCAGTCCTTGTGCCTCTGCCACTTTTGCTCCATGGTCCCTTACCATTCCCTGAGGTCTCATTCCAGGATGCGAGAGGTGGTGCAACATGGAAGTTGCAGGGTTAGGGGCCTGACGATCCCAAATCCTGAGAAGGGATCTGGTCGAAGAGCACAGCACACTCCATGTGGCCATGTGCCTGGTGGAGGCTGGCTATGGGGCAGATTCCCAGCTGCCACACAGGACTGCAAGATCCCGCTGTGCCCTTTCACTGAGTGTGAGCACCCATCAAGTCTGTCCTTCCTACCTAGCTATGTGACACTCGTGAATCTTACTGCCTGAATCTTGCTGTCCTTCTGCCTAATTTGGCTGAAATTTATTTAAAAGGGTTAAAAGTTATAGGAAAGGAGACTGAAAAGTCCATATACAGCCTAATCATATCATTCCTATTTCTGTGGGGGACCAGGATGAAAACAACCTGTACATGAGATACCACCAGTGCTACGCTAACATCGCCGTGTGGGGAGGACTCGGGTCCTGCTGGAAAACCTGGCCCCACAGCCAGCACCTTGGCCTGGCTTTTAGCACACAGACCTGGCATGCATGTCACTGATAAACCCAGCTGTCTGCAGCCCCACTGCTCTGCCCGGGGCTGCATTTTGGGAAGGTCCCCAAGGGAAGATGCTGCTGCCCCCGGGACAGTGATGCAGCAGACAGCAGCGCCTGGCCCGGCTCCAGCTGACGTGTCGGAGATGATGCCACAGCAGAGCAGAGTCCCCTCTGCATGGAAGCTCTGCTTGGTAGCCAAGCAGCTATACTAGCATGTGTCCCCCACAGCCCAAGCTGCTCCCTTTGCCCAAGCAGGCTGCAGGAAGAGTCCTGACATGCTCTTTGCCATGTCCTAGCCACCAGGTTTTGGGAAGTCTCAGACAGTCCCGTGCACACCACGTGCTACCCCAGGTGCTGCAGCATCCCTGCCCATTGCCATGATGACATCCACCCATCCCCAAATCTAGCCCAGCTCTGCTCTGAGATTATGCTGCAGTTATTTGGGAGGAGAGATGCCTCCACCACCATTAGCCCCCTGCTCATTGCACCTGGAAACCCTCCTGTTTGGTGTGACAAATGACCACAGTGTAACCTAATAAGCAGGAGTACCCAACACGTGCCACATCTGGCCCTCCCCAATGGTTCTTGCTCACCACAGAGCCTCTTCTGAAGCCCCCTTCCAACACCGCCCCTCACCTTCACCTCGTGGCACGGAAAAACCTGGTGGAAAGGGGACACTCACAGAGCTCACACTTGAGCCCATAGGACTTCCCAATCTTGTTGATTCGGACCATTGGGGTGCAGCCAACTTTCTTCAGGATGTTGGGCAAGATCTTTGTTTCTTCTGTCCTGAAATAATGCAGAAAAAAAAAAAAAAAAAAAAAGATTCCTGGCAAATCAAAGCAGCTGTTATGCAACATGAATCAAGATAAAATCTGAGTGAGGTTTCAGAAACTTTAGCAAGGCCACCGAGGGAAACCTCAACTCCAAAAGAAAAGGTCCTCATCAACAATAAATGGCAACAGGAGCTAGTTACAACTTTCCATCACTCTTACAATGAGTTATTAATTCTTTTGTGTAAAAAATAAGGCAATTAATTTTCAGAGTTGTTCTGAAATGTCTTGTTCTGAAAGGCTGTAGGCCAGACCTATAACTAAGAGAAGTGAGAAGAGCTGACAAGCCTTGGGATTTTAAATAGTGGGTGAGAAAGCCAGCAGGCTGTGCACAATACCAGGCTCCTCCTCTTTCCTCCATCCTACCCAGCAACACCTCTGCTTTTCACATTTTCAGCTATCTGTGGGCCAACTGTTGCTTCCCTGGCCAGGACTCCCAGACTTGCAAGGATGGCTCCAAGCCATCAGAAAGGCTCATAATAATTAAACTGAGCTCTTGGATCAGTGCAATCCAGCCTCCTGGTTTTGCTAGTCTCTGTCATACTCTGGCAGAAGCCACGCATCACGTCACAGCAATTGCAACCAGAAGGAAAAAGACTTGTTTGCCCAACAAGCAACTGAACACATATTGCCATGCAGCCAGGGAACTCGTGTCCTTGAACTATTTAAAAGACGGAGGGAAAATATTGACGAGGGCTGCATTTATTGGGGCCACAAACATATTGCCCTGGTTGATCACAAGCACGTCTCTCTCTGAGTAGGGTGACGAAGCCGCACTCCCTCATTGTTCAGCTCTCCTTTGGACAGCTCTCGCCTACTATCATCTTTTGAACCTTGAACCCAAGTAATCCTTGTCTGCTATCGCAGCCAGGCAGATGGCTGTCTGCTGACAGAAAGTCCATATGGTGCAGGGATGACATGCTGATTTACTTAAAGACACACACCTCCCTCCAGGTTTGCAAGTGGGATATAAACACTTCTTGCTTTGCAAGAGTACAGGGTTAGTGGTTTAGCGCAGGTCTTTACTACCAAAAGGAGCCAGCCTCCTTACATCTCAAGCCCAGAAATGAAGTATTACACGTGTGCTATTACCTCTCCCTCCATGGAAAGTGTTACCACGCACATTACAACCTCTGTTGAGTGCTGGTAAATGTGAGGCAATAACTCAATAAATGAGCTTCCCCCACAGCTGCAGCCATTTTCCATCTGCCACTGAAATACTCAACGATTTCAATGAGGCTGAGCCGTGGCACAAGAAGACTCCAGCTGCTTCAGGAGGTGTTCATCTAAAGCCTGGCTGTCATGAGAGCGACCTGTGTATTACATTACATATCTCAATTGCAGGAAGTCAGCTCGAGAGAAGAAAGCAAAACCATTTATTTACCTTCAGCCAATAGTTGTGGTAAATGAGATGCTACCGTGCTCTTTGAACCCCAGCAAGGTGTGATGCGGAATGGCAAGGTGCTGTGCAGCTCCAGGGTTGGCAGTGGTGGAGCCTGGCAAGGGGAGGGGGAAGGAGAAGGCAACCTGTGCTGCCTTGCATGCTGGGTCAAGCCTTGCTGGGAGGGCGAAGGTGGGAACCAGAAACCGGACTGTTCTTTTGCATTGCCACCAGCTACCATCCGCTAAAAAGAATAGCCTTTCTCTCACTCTGGGGCAAATTTTCCACAGTTCCTATCACATTCCTTTTCTAATCGCTACCATATTTTACTACAGCACAGTCAGCTTCCTTCCCCAGCTGCTGTGAGCTCTGTGCGTGGGCCTGAAGGCAGCAGGTCTATGGAGATAAGAATCTGTGGCAAATGCCTTTGCTGCTCCTAAAGGATGTGGTGGGGACACTCTGGTCCTGCAGCTGCTGGTATTGGTTCAGAGTCACTGTGGACAAGGATGGTTTTTTTTCAGGATTTCTGCTTTTGCTCGTGGCATGTTATTTCATAAGGTGTCCAGGGGAAAAAGAGTACTGGCAAACCAAGTGATTCTTGCTGAGGTTATGGCAGGTCAGAACTGGCTCGAGGGATATCAGAACTAGTCTAACTCTGTATCTTTGGAAAAATTTAAATAATTACTATTCTTAATGAAAATAACATCTTATCTTCTCCCTACCCCCTCATCCTCTGCTTCTGCCCCCAAACTCAATCAGATTTCACGTGGGAACCTCAGAAAATCCCAGAGATTTTTGCTAGATCAGCTGCCATCTCTAGTTTACCTACAGCAGAGAAAACAAACAAACCCCCTCCATGTACTTCTGCAAACTAAAAGAAATAGTGTGACGTGTTCCATTTTATTTTCTTCACTGCTATTCAGTGGGTTGCGCATGGGCCCCCTTAGCCAGACCTCATCCCCAGGGAGGTGCCCGATGCCTGGGGCTGGGGCTGCCCCACTGCACTCTGCCCTGGCTGCCCGCCTCCTGGCTGGGGGGGGGGATTGGTCCTTGCACCAGTCCCACCTTGCTGCCCTGTGGCACCCTGATGCTAATTTGCTAAAAACCAAGAATGTTATCCTGCTCAGCATGATCAATGAGAAAAAAAAAAAATTTTGATTGAAAGGAGCTGATCCTGTCCTCATGTGCTAGCTGCAGGGATCACTCTGGGTGAGTGCCTGGGTGCACGTTTGCTGGATCAGCTCTGAGGCTGTGGAGTCCACTCCTCCTACACAGACCAGACCTGGGGGCTGTTCTGGGCTTCACACATGCCAGTGGCTGTGCTCTGGCCGTGTCCTGCCTGGCATGCTGTATAAGCCAGCTCTCTAAGCCAGCTCCTGGCTGGCAGGCGTCCATGCAGAGCAGTGCCGCACCTCCCACAGGCTCCAGTTCCTCACATGCCGGAGCTGAATTCATGTGTTACATCTTTGGCACGGCAGGGACGTGTCTGCAGTTCCCCTGACATTTATAGGACAGCCTTATCTTTAATAGCTTGTCTGGGTCTGGTTTGCCAGGACATTAAAGCACCTCTTGCCTAGTCTAGTCTGGGCACTTTGGCAGGCTTTCCTCACCCTGGGAGGAAACCCACTGCTGTGAGGACAAGAGCTACTCATAACAATCACTTCGCCTTGCACTGCGCTCTCTGGTCACTTATTTAGAGTGGACAACCTCTATGTGGGCCATTTTCTACTTATTTAAAAGCCCAGGCCCTGGTATTCTGTTTTCGTGAAGACCTTGTAGCCATCAGTGAAGAAGCTGCTGGTACTTAGAAATCCTCTTACACACAGGCTCAGGCTGTTTGAGTGAACAAGGGCAGCCAAACTGCAGCCCTTCAACTGATGACTGCATGGCTGTTACCAGCTGCACTGTACAACAGGATGGGTGCAACAGCTTTGAGGTGTATGCATGCATTACATGCACTACATCCAGGAGAGCCATTACTGCATCTCCTCGAGTGCCTAGCAGCTGGGAGTGCCTTCACTTCTGCTGTGCAACACCAGACCTCACGCAGTCCACTCTCTGGAAGTGTACAAGTCCCTGCTTGAAATCTACCTCTAAAATATGTTCACCTTAGTTCTTCTAAAATGAGGTGCCCCAAACTAGCAGACACTTTAAAATGTGTGCTGGAAAACACAGGGGTGGGTCTCGAGCCAGCCATGTCTTTCTGCAAGATTTAAGGGAGTGAGAAAGTTCTTCCTGGAGAGGAGATACTAGGTGGGGTTTTGCCTTCTGGAAAATAAACCATCGTTAACCTAAGATATTGTCCAACTACTGACTTCTGGTCATGACCGTCCCGGCATAACAATAGTAGTTCATCTTCAGAAAAAGATAGTAAGCTGTCTGCACTCTGAAATAACTGTCACGGAAGACTTACTTACAGGGGCACACAGGAGTGTGGAGACTTGGAGGCAGGCGTTGCAGCTGTCCATGTGCATCTACTGGGCAAGTTGGGACGAGTCCATGTGCTGTCAGCTTTGCTTTCTTGACTTGCTTTCACATGACTGCCGTTCATGTGCAGGCATGGGTTGGTCAGATCCTGTATTGTGGAAACAGAGGTGCACAGTCACCTGGGAGGACAAGCAGGCAGGTACCTGGGCAATAACTCTCAAAGGCAAGAAATGACATTTGGGTGTGAAGGCAGGGTGGCCAGCCTGCATGGGACATCCCTACGAGCGTTTCAAAAACCCCATTCTAACAGAGGCATGAAATTGCTCTTTCGGAGTGGTATGCTAGGCCACATACATGGTAAACTATCATCTGGCCACCACCTCCTGTAAAACTTCCCCTGCTCTAATTGAAGCACCCCCTCCACTAGAGAACTTGGTGCTCTTTATTTTATTATTTGGTCAAGAGTGTTATTTTTCACCCTAGCAGAGAAGAAACTGCAGTTAAGTCTACACAGCAGGAGGTGAGTCTACACTCACCTTGGAGAAGGTGACTGAGAAACACTTTTTCCTTTCTCAGCATCAAATAATAAGGCAAAATGAAATTATCAGGAGCAACTACAGGAGAAGAGCAGGTGAAAGTGGAACCAGAAAAGGGTTAAACAAGTTTGCAAAGGCCAAGTTCATTAGTGGCTCATCAACACACTGGCCCTAATGGTACCTGCATTCTGTGAACATGGTAATTTGCTGTGCTGGTTTCTCTGTATTGCTCATGCACATACAGAGAAAAGGAGGGATCTGGTTTTATAGCTCATTCCCAGCATCTGTATTGACCGGTATCAGAAACAAGGGTTACATGGAGCTTTGGTGTGACCCTCTGCAATTCATCAGCCACCCTTTTGTGCTAAGGAAACCAGCCACATGGAGAAAAGACACATGATTTTGGTAACAGGAAGCTTCTTACTAGGTTTGTTCACAGAATAAATTTGCCCTGATTCAGCCTGTGCTGAATAAAGGGACCTTGCGGCTCAGTAGGGTCACAACTGGAGACTTGTGTCTTACTTCGACTGATGATGAAAGTTGGTGTTAACCTGCTTGTTGTACCACAGCCTGCCCTATCTTCCTACACTGCTGTGGAGGTGCGTTTTGCAATCAGAGCAAGTGCAATGCTCTCATTAACTTTACTGTAGTAGAAATTCTCCAGGGCATGATGGTGGGCCTTCCTTCTATATTTAACTTCAGATTGAGAACAAAGACATAGTTTTGAAATGTGTCATAACCAAACCAGTGACACAAAGAAGAAATACCTCATTTCTAAATGCAGAGGACTGCCTGCAGAAAGGACCAGGCCTGCTGCCACGTAGAGTGGAGGGGATGTGGGAAATCCACTCTAGCTGCTGCCCTGGGGAGGTAATTCAGGCAGCTAGCAGGAGGATGCTGGAGCCAACGTGTGCAGCATAGATAGCAGAGGCCAACAGATCTGCGGAGCATCATCCTCATCCCAGGCCATAAAGCCACCGCTCTGCCCCTCCTTGACACCCAGGCTGCCTGCAGTGCCTGCAAAGCCCAGCTTACTCACAACGGCCGGGCAGGCAGCCAGCACACTGTTATGGCTGGGTCCTGATTATCTAATTAATTAGTGACTTGACATGTGAGCCCAAGGGCAGCCTTAATTACCATTTCTGCCATCCTCCTTCTGCTTGCTCGCTCGTTTCAGCCACTTGGCGGGAGGCTCTTTGAAGCAGCTCAGCCGCACTACCCAAGGCCAGCGCCGTGCTTTCCCACTGGCCGGGAGGATGGGGCTGCGGTCCACTACCTGTGTGTTGGGCTGTCCCTGAAACACAGAAATACACCACGCCGTTATTCTAGCCATAGCAGAGGGCTGAAACGGCCCATGGCCTGCAGCCAAGTTTCTTCTCAGCCAGAGGTGCTCGCGCATCTCAAAGATGGAGGTCAACAAGGACTTTTTACAAGGGCATGTGGTGACAGAACAAGAGGTAATGGCTTTAAACTGAAAGAGGGTAGATTTAGATTAGATATTAGAAAGAAATTTTTCACTGTGAGGGTGGTGAGGCACTGGAACAGGTTGCCCAGAGAAGCTGTGGATGCCCCATCCCTGGAGGTGTTCAAGGCCAGGCTGGATGAGGCTTTGAGCAACCTGGTCTAGTGGGAGGTGTCCCTGCCCATGGCAGGGGGGTTGGAACTTGATGATCTTTAAGGTCCTTTCCAACCCAAACCATTCTGTGATTCTATGAGCAGCCTCATGTCACTGCCTGACCCCACGACAGATCTTGAAACAGGATGGCAGACAGGGGACACCGGGTCACCTCCACGTCAGGCACTGAGCTCTCTTTTCTCCTCTGGAGACACCAACCCCAGCATCACAAAGCAGTGAGAGATCACAAGGACGCAGGGTGGTCACGCCAAAACAGCTTTAACCTCGCAGCCAGACCAACAAAAACTGTCCTGGCAAACCTTGCCTCCTGGTGCTCTTTTCCACTGCTGTCAAACCTCTTGCTTCTTGGGATGGATTAAAGGAAAAAAAGACGTTAATTTCCTTTCAAGCCAGGATTTGTGTCGGCCTTGAGTGTAGCTCCCCATGCAAACCCTTGTTTACCTAGTGAATTAACTGTGAAGGAGCAAAAGTCACTTGTGGGTAAAGAAGAGATAAGCCGCAGTGTAGCAGAGGTAGTTATCATGCTTTCACAACTGAGGTCACCGGTTACAAACCAAAAAGTTGGCACACTAGATTTTACAAGTTTGGGTTTTTGTTTTTTGTTTGTTTGGTTTTTTTTTTTCCTCCTAGTGGTGCCCATCTCCACCATTTTGCAGTGGAGAGAAAGGAGAGGTGAGGCAGAGTGCTGAAATTATTGGGGCTCCTTTCACAGGTCTTTTCCCTCTTCACCACCATGTGGCTCCCTGCCCCTGCAGGAGGCTGGCATCGGCTGTGGGACCCCATGCAACCCCCTCTCCCCTCCAGCCCCAGCTGCGTGGGATCGCTGTGGGTGCCCCATCTTTCCCTGTGGGGCAGCTGCTGGAGCGACATCAAGCTGCAGGGATCACCGGAGAGGGCCCAGTGCCACTGGCACCCCTCCACACCGCAGTTTGCACCCCCACTTTAGTGGGTAGCGTCCCCAGAGCTACTTTGCGTTTCAGCTGAGAACGTGGGGAGCCTACACTACGTGTCCGGCTGTGGGGACAGCCGCCTGCCGAGCCCTGGGTGAAGGCAGGCGACCTCCCCCAGGCCTCAGGAGCACCCCAACACCTCTTGGGCAGCAGCCTGGGAACAGCAGCATTGGAGCACCTCCCTCACCACCACCAAGAAGTGCCGCAGGCCCCAGCATCACCCCTGCCAGGAGCAGCCAACCCATCCCCAAAGAGCTGGAGGCAGCACGGTCTGCTGAGGTGGCTGGTGCGTAGAGGGAAGAGCACTACTGGCTTTCCACCTTCTAAAATAAGGTTGCATCCTGCTTGTTGTGTTCAGTTTCCTTAACATCTGACACAAAAATATGGCAAGAATGGGGTTTTCATTTGTTTTCTCACCCGAGGTGGATCCAGGCTCATTTTATAGATGCCCAGAGAACAAAGAAACAAGACCTGGCCCTTGACTAGGTCAACATCTACCTTCCTCTCTGCCAGAAAATTTCTCATGTATCTCCTCAGGGGTTGGTTAATTCCTGGCATGGTGCTGCAGGACTGCATGGATGTCCTTCCAGTTATGATTCACTGTAAAATCTCCGCATCACTGTGCCCAGGGTCTGGATGCATATTTAAATTAAGACATATCTAAAAACACTGTGGTTCTGAAAGTAACTTTAAAAATTGCCTGAAGTGTGGGAACCCCAATACCATCTGTGTGAGATGGCAGACAACCTGAAACAGTACCAAATGATGGGAAGAATCCGACCTTCCCTTTTCTTTTGGAAACCTTGACACAACACCAACAAGCTGCTCTCCTGATGATGGTCTCATCAGTCACATCCCACAAACACACAGGGTGCGTGGGAAGTGTAGGCAGAAAGGGGCATGGGGCCACTGTGGACAGTCTGACTGCAGGCAAGGATGCCCGACAGGAGCAATGTCCAGTGCAATCATCTCCCCACACTGTCTCCAGTGCAGTTTTAAGTCTCCTTATGTTACAAAGCGAAGGTACATCCTCTCTTGATTACCCAAACTCTTACCTATGTCCCAATACTCCTCCTAACCCCTGCCTGAAGCTTCAGATATCATCTGATGAGCTGTCAAACACATCTGGTCAGTTGTAGGTGTCCTGCAATGGCCCTGTTACTCTCTTCTAAATAGAGAAGCTTAAGACGGCACAGACTGGAAAAAGGATAAATGGAAATATCCACTGGAGCTGGGAGGCAAGCCAAGAGACAGGGCATGTTTACATGCAGTTCTGCCACTTACTGAAACTATATGTCAAAGAGCACAGGCTAATGTTTATAGAGTACTTTGCAGATAGGAGATTGCAATTAGTAGGTTATCAGACTGCACTGATAACTTCAAAAGGAGGAAAATCAAGACACTCGCTCTAGTCGACTGAGGGAATATAAAACAAACTCAGCAGGGCAGAGAGAGTTGCAAACTTGCCCCAGTCAAAGCAAAATGCCATTTTCTGGCTTTATTTTAGAGAAATGCTATTGCTGTCACTGAGCAAGACAAATGCAACAGCAGTTTAGCAGAATTACAGAGTGACCCAGGCTGGAAGGGGCCTCGGGAGGTCCCCAGTCCAGCCTCCTGCTCAAAGCTGCGTCAGCACTAAGTTCAGACCAGGTTGCTCAGAGCTTTGTCCTCTTGGGTCTCGAAAAACCCCAAGGATGGAGACTGTACAAGCTCTCCAGCCAACCCACTCCACCACCCGCCTGACCTTGCAGTGTAAAGCCAGAACCTCCCCAGTTTTCAGATTTATTCAGATCTTGCCAAAAGCACAGACACTCCCTGGATAAGACTCAACCTTTGAACAGGCTGAGGAGCAGAGGCTACCAGATTCCTCCTCCTCTTTTCAAGCCTCTTCATGGCAGCAAAATTACCTGGTTAGTAGGCACGGCTCCCATGCAGTCTGCCATTAGAAAAGCAGCATGTTCAGTAATAGATAAGCCATACTTACCACCTCCAGTGTATCAGCCGAGTGCCTTCGCTGTGCTCCAGCGCTGAGCTTATATGTGCCCGGTGGCAGGGGACACCAATGAGCAGCGGTAAGTGCTCTGCGGAGGGACGCTGATTGGGTCCAGCCCCATGCCTAATTATGCCCAGCACCTGATTGCTCTCCGAGCGTAAATGATTGGGGTATAAAAAAAGATAACCATTTTATTGTTCATTTTAATGCACTCTTATCTTCAGAAGTGCTCTCAACCCATTCCCCAGCAATTTTGTGGTGGTTTTAGAATTTTGTTTCTGATCTGATTTCATGTCTCATATTTAACCTCCTGCTTCAACCCAGCTTGTCTGTGTCAGCATGTGCCTTGCTGAATCAGGCATAAGCAATGACAGAAATTACACATAATGTTAGGTGCTGTCTGATATGGACCCCTGTGTCCTCTGGGAACCTAGGGTTAGTCTCTGCACTACTTCCAGCCCTAAACCTCTCTTCTCTCATGTTAGCTCCTGCTTTTCATGCAACGGCTTCACTATTAAAACAGCCAAGAGGAGCGAACAGCTTCTGCTCTGCAGTGATTCCCAGATGCTGGCTGGGCTATTAGGAAATTATCTGGGTGCAGATTTACTGGAAAAGGAAGAGCTCATGGGAATTTTGGTCCCTCCTTTCCCTGCTCCTTCCCACAGCCAGGGAAGTGCACAGAGCTGCCTGGCCCTGGCTGGGGCCATGCTCCTCCAAAACAATGTGGCAAAGGAAACTTCACCACTATTCAGATGAACAGGCGAGAATAAGGCTTATAGGAATGCTTATTTTGGAATGAAACCTTTCAAAGACACAACTGTTGTAGGTGTTAGCACAGGAATGACATTATCTTTGGCCTTTTTGCAATAAATGAACTCTCTGGAAAACATTGTCAGAGGTAATCCATTGTAGAAAAAGCTAGTGGGCTATCTGATGTGACACAGAGCATGCAGGTCTCTTGTAAAGAGGCTGCAAATAATCCTAACTCCGTCAAGAATTGTGTTTTCTGGGCATTGCAGTTACAGAATAACCCAGCCCCACCTTCCTGGCTACCTCCTGAAGCAGAGCCTGGTTGAAGTGGAGCCACATGAAATAAATCAGATTCTTCCCTTCAGTGACCAAATTGCAAGAAACGATGATCTTTTCAACCCGAAATGAAACAGATTTGGATGGACATTTGGAAGGACAGAAGATAATTTTGACATAAAATACTTGGTTTAATGGATTTTTTTTTTAAATTAAACATTTTCTTCAGAAAAGGTCTAAATGGCAAGTTTGGGGACTTTGAAAAAAATTTCCCCATGCCCTTTCTTTGGGCAAGGTAAAAGCTGTTAGATAAATTTGATGAAAACGCTCAATTAATTTGCTCACCACCACCCTCCCCGGAGCTGCTATGCGGTCTAACTGTTCGACATCACCAGCCATATGGGCACGCACACATCCAGTTTACCCCCCGGCAAGTGAGGACAGCAGGTGTTTTGATATGGGTTTTCCTGCTTTGCCTGTGCCTGGGTTAAGAGCAGAGGAGGAGCGGGTCTGTAGAGTCTAGCTGGGGTCTGCACTGGCACCCTTGTCGTGCTTCCACTCCACACAGACACGCTGGGCCCTTCACAGCCTGTGCATGTAATAAAAACATGGCCCATGGGCACCTAATCTTACCTTGCTGTTCTGCGGTGCTTAAGTGTTACTCAGTTGAAAAAAAACACATGGCAAAGCTGTTTATTCCACTGCAGGCTTGCACCGCCCTGTCCTTTATCTGAAGGGTTACCTTGCCGCTTTTACCCTGCAGGATCCTGCTGACTAAACGGCAGTGTCCTGGGGCTGGGAAGCAGCAGCCGGAGAGAACCGGCCAAGCGGCCGTAAAAAGAGAGGGAGGCACCAGGAGTGATGGAGGTGGCCGAGAGCACTGGGACGGCTCCTGACTCTCACAAGAAGATGTGACGGGAGAGTTCATGGCCATGCACAGGGAGCGGGCCTCTGCTTTTAAGACGTCATCAAAAAGACTCTTGGCAGAGGTAGCTTCCTGGTACTCATCTTGGCGGGGTCAGAAGGGATGCAGCACTCAGGTTTTACTTTGGGTCATTTGGGAGGAAAGATCTTTAGTGACTGCAGAGCCATCTACCTGGTGGGTTCTTCTCCTAGAAGAGACAATCTGGTTTTTAAATGTTCCTGGCTCTGGTGTACCAAGATGGTAAGAAATCTACATTTTTCCCTCCCATGTAATTAAATAATGAAAATGGCTTTGTCAAAGTAGTTGAAGCTCCATGGTAGGGCTTGATAGGATGCCAGGAGAAGAAGGGTTAGCAATGATCTGGGAAGGCCCAGCAGATAACTCAGGGCAGAACTGGCTTTCCTTGGCACTTGGCTTGTCTTCAGCCATCAGAGAAAGCCATTTTACTGTGAGGACATGGGGTCAAAACAGCTACTGGTCAATCTGACTAGGGTTGTGAGTTGGAATACCAGTGATAATACCCACTACCTGAATTACGTGTGTAAACTGGGAAGAAAGAAGAATGTTACTTGCTGTTAAACATATTTTTCACCTGTTCAGCACACGGTGTAAAAGCCTCATTTTAGTGCAAAACTATTCCAGCTGAAACATGACATGTGCCATCTGTCCAAAATACAGATTTTATGAAGCCCTCCTCCCCATAATTTTAGTCTTACCAAAAAAACAGATAAAGAATTTAATTGCCTGTGGTTAGACCCCACGGACACTTCGGAGTAGTGTTTTGTGACTAGCCTCCCCTCGGCAGGGATCTGTGTTACAGAGCGAGATAGTTGGTGTAAGGTTCACTAGCCCAAGCCTGTCACAGTCCAAGGCAGAAATGAGTTAGAAAACTTACTTTTTTGTTACTGCACTAAAGAAGTCATTCGCACCCACCTGTTTCAGAAGAGGTCAGCATTTGGTTGTACAACGCATGCAGGTTTCCAATGCATCTTATGTGCCTCCTTCACTGGTCCTTCTACTGCTGTAGAGACAGCTATGCTCCAGGGACAGGCTGGAGAAGAGCAGACCCACTAGCTTTTCTTATGAGCACACTGGAAGGAGCCCAAGGGGTAAGCAGCTCCAAATGTGCTGGGTTTCCCAGCGTTTGCAGGTCAGACCCGCCGTGCGTGCCCCATGGGACTGATCAGCGCATCCCCGTATCCTGATGGGTCCAAAAGGCAGCAACCTCGCTGTGAATGAGCACATTGCCTTCAGTCCAGTTTCCCTATGGACGTGAAGTATCTGTTGCCTGCCATACTGTGCAGGAATATAGGGGCATTTGGTGCATGCAGCCCACTTGCCCTCCTTGTTTGGACATCCAGATCCAGCTGGTTACCACTAGAAGAGGCAGCCTGAGAGTTGGCAGGTGTGAAAGAAGAAGGTGCATTTGTTTGAAGATGCTATGATGTATTTTTAGCTACTGAAAGAGTAGTGCAACCTACAGTGTAAACAGCACTTGGCTTTGCCCCTCAAATAGGGACCGATTTTTTCCTTAAGACTTAGGCAGGGGTGCATGGGTGGTGGCAGGCGAGTTGGCTG
Source organism: Pterocles gutturalis (assembly GCF_000699245.1). Lineage (NCBI taxonomy): Eukaryota > Metazoa > Chordata > Aves > Pterocliformes > Pteroclidae > Pterocles > Pterocles gutturalis. The sequence goes on from NW_010124531.1 coordinate 89,633, forward strand.
TTCTTACTGCCTTGCCACAGGTCAGGTCCTGCAGGCTCTCCCCTCCTCACTGCCCTCCAGCACTACAGCCACTGGATGACTCCTGGCATTTGGCACTGAATGAAGCAGTGGCTGGACATAGCCATGATGTGTGGCTCTCCTCCATTGTTCCACCTGACCTTGAGGAAGGCATGGGGATGGTCCAGATTTGCAGGAGCCGCTGTTTGATGCAGCAGCTATACCCAGCTGAGCAACTTTTACCTGCAGTCCTCCCTCCCAGCCCTCTTCCAGCCATCCCTGTCATACATTGCCCTCTGTGTTACAGATGCCTAGAAAAAGAAACCAGAAAACCGATCTCACTGATGAGGTAATGTGGTGTGAGGGAAAAGCTGCATTTCAGGTGGATGCGGTCTGCAACGCAGTTCACCATGCAGACCTAGGGCAGCTTTAAGGCCAAGCCAGGGCCCTGGCAGGTGAGTTGTGCAAGGCTGGGTATGGGCATGGCTGCAGCACAGCTTAGGCAGGGACCGAGGGAGTGTCCCATAAGCACACAGAGCATCCCAGCTGCATGCATTTAGAACTGCAGCAAGCAGGGCCAGCATGCTGGTGCAGGCCAGGCTTGTGCCCTGGCAGGGGCTGTGCCTTCGCACGCCTGCGCAGAGACGCTTCCCTCTCCAAAGCTCCACCTCCGATAAGCCTGTACAGATAAAGAACACCTTGGGGAATATTTCATGAGCAAAGCTCAAACACGTCTGCCTTTACTTTGGAGTGGAAAAAGGTAGTGGCACTTCCATCAGCAGCACAAGTCCAAGTTGGTGGTGATGTTTTTGTTCCCAAAGGGAATTTATTGCTTTTGGAAGGTAGCTTTCTGGACTGAAGTCCTCCGTTTATCTCCAGAGCCAGTACAACAGATTGTACCCAGTAATTTTCCCTGCTTTGGTGACCCGTGAGGAGGGGCACCTCTGCAGCAGGGGCCAGCTCAGTCCTGGCGGTGCCATTAGGCAGTGCCAAAGCTGCCAGGAAAAGTCTTGCCTCCTTCTGCAAAAATGGTGTGTGCACAGTCTCCTGCATGCAACACTCACATCTAGGGGCTGCTGCTAACAGGAGACCCTCCTGGCACACCAAGGAGGTCCAAGCAGGAAAGGGCACCTCTGTCAGAACCCTGCCTGGCAGTGGTGGGCTGGAGAGCTGTCGCAGGCTCCTTTGTTCCATGACACGCTGAGGGCTCAAGCGGTGCACTACATTTTGGGCAAAAATTAATCAGCGCCTTGGCTTGAAAAGCAGGAGGTGCCACACCTGACTGCATACTCCCATCACCCATCACAGGCCCTGGTGCTCGTCCAGCCCCTGGATCAGCAGATCCCACTTGCAATGGGATTAACACAGGTCAAAAAAGAGGCAATTGTTTCAGCTGGGTTGGCAAGTATCACCTTCAGCCCATGATGAGACAAGTGCCAGTGTTGCCTCAGCCAGGAGGGGTTGGCACAGGACCTCTGCCCATGTTCTTTCAGTGCCTGCAACATGTTCTCATCCAGCTGCCCCCTTGCTGCCTCTCCAGCCCAGACCACTGCTTCCCTGGATGTTTCTCTGTGTAGCTGCACTAGCTAAAACTGCTCCTCATCTACCTCGCTAGAGTATTTTTTAACAGGTTCAGCTTCCTGTTTAGGACTGCAGCTGCAGCCCAGCCACCAGAGCAGCAGCTCAAAGCACGGGCTAGGGCTGGGGCAAGCATGTCTTTAGCCTGCTTGGAGGTGGAACTTGATCTCGCACAATGCCTGCTGTGCTCTGTGCCAGGTTAGCCTTTGGCCTTTCTATTGAAACCCTCTTTCCTTGCACAGGTAAGCCTGGGAGCGATGTTGGCCTTCTGCCTATCAGACTGCAATATCAGGATCCTTTTTGCCTCCGAGTAGACTGCCGAAAGGTAAAGGTAAGGCAATGATTTGCAACTGCTGCCAGCAACAAGAGCATCTCGACGGATCACATGAAAAGGATGTGTAAAGAAAGTTTAGTCTATCCTTTGCCTGAGAAGATAACGCTGAAGACAGAGCACTCTGTGTGCACGAGCAGGTACATGAACTGTACCCCTGTAACAAAAGGTGGCATGCAGGCAAGTGAGCCAGCAAGCAGTTCATGCTGCACACCTGAAGGACTGGCCCTGGCACCCAAGGCAGGCAGAGGAAGCCCCCCTCCATTCCTCTCCACCCACTGGCATTGCCCCATATCTGTGTGAGATGGGCCAATGTCCCCGTGAGATTGGCTGACAGGCTCTTCAGCTATTTAGGCAGGGCTGAGCAAGGACTGACTGTGTAAGGAAATGGAGACCAGAAAAAAACAAGGAACGAGGGGTTTACTTGGTTGCCTAGCAGATATAAATCACCTTCACCCTAGTTTAACTTGAGCAATCAGCCAAGACACTGAGCAACAGAACAAATACACAGCTTTGAAATAACACAGACAGCCCCTTCAGTTTCTCCCAGCTGCCCCTTACCTACAGAACACCACCCACACACCTCACTTGAACTCATGCACTTTTCAGCATTATAGCTTCACCATAATTCCCAAAAGACATTGTGTTCTGTGTGAGCCGACACAGGCAGGACACAGGAGCAACCACAAAACCACAGATGAAATGCAAAGAGTAAATTTATTTTTGTTACCTCGCACACTGGGGGATCCCTGAAGCAGCACCCAGGCAGAGGCACACACACAGGAACACAGGCACCGCGCTGCTCAGCCCTCAGTAGACGATCACCAAACCTGCTGTTTGCACTTGTGTATTGGGGATTCATGCAAATGTACTTTACCACTGTGCTTTGATCTTTCCCAGAGCAGGGCAAGAATCTCAAGGATGTTCAATAGGGTGCCTCTAGGTCTATCACAGGCCTATGTTATCTAAACACAGTTCTTCTACTTGTCAAGCACACAAGACTAAACAACAATTAGTGTGATATATGTGTTTTTCTACACCCCAGCTTCAAGTCACTTGAGCATGTTTACAATCCTCCTCACCCATCTTCTGTTATTTTCCCCACACTGTCTCACAGAGCCTGGCCCATACCCCTTGCATTTATTCAGCAATATCTACCTAATTGACTGCACACGCAACTGTTGCTGTAGGAACTTCACCAGTGGCATCTGAGCCCTAGCTCTACATCCTTCCTTTCCACCCCTGTACAGGAGCACCAGGACTGTACTAAAGCCAGCCATGAGAAGCAGACAGGAGGCTGGCTCACCAGCAATTCTGCCATAGCAGCAGCTCTTTGGAGACAGAAGAAGAGAACTGAAGAGTCTTGAAGACCACACACAGAAAGCGAGAGGCCTTCTGCAGCCCATAGAAAGTTCTCAGAGTCTACAGTCTAACACACTTCCAGCATGAACTGCCATTAAAAAACCCAGAGTCATTCTGCAAACAGCTTTTATTGAACTCTTTATGTAGTACATTTATGAACATTTGTGCAATAAACACAGCACAGAGTATTGATCTTTCCTAGTTCCTTAAAGCATAAGAAGTTTTCCCTTTGTCATAGTAGCGTGTTGACACTACGCAGTAAGAAATGCTGTTGCATGACAGTTGGCAATGCTAGGCAACACCTAACAGTGAGCATGTTGTGTGAAATTCATAAATCAAGCAGAAGTTTACAGAAACCATTTAGTGATGAGCTTGGCGGGTAGATGAGACTAGTCTGGCTGCTTAGAGGAACAGAGACAGAGTTCTGGAGTCAGCCACAGCTTGTGGAAGAAGGGGGAAGTAATACTGGATACGACAACTTCAAAATGATCCTTAAGTCATTGCCTGATAACTGCTTGCAAAATATTATACAGATTTCCCTGGATAATTGTCTTCCAGTGAGAAAATAAAAGTATTTTCGCAGAGCCAACATTAGACCAAAAGGACGGATATTTTCTTACAGTGACACACAAATAAGTATAAACTGTTGATATAATTATCCATGTGCAAAATTGTTTTCAGGCTTAGTCAGCACTTGCTTAACCAGCACAGGTAAACAGAAGATGCAGGCACCCACTGCAGACAAAAAACACCGTTCTGTTCAAGCTCTGGACTTGAACTTCATGTTAAAGACCGAACAAACAGCAATGTCTTTCTTGGTCCTCACTGTATTTGAAACAAAGAGAGGAGTCCAGCTTAATCAAGCCCTACCACTACTAACCAGGACCAGGCTAGTAACAACATTCTCACACATGCAAAAAAATCATCACGCTCATAAGCTTTTGCATCAGAGGAAAAAAAATCCAACTTTGCAGGATTCCCTGTCCCCTCCTCTTTGCTGCCTTCATCCCTACTACAGGAAAGAGCTCTGGAAAGTTTTTCAGTCATTCAGCAACTCCATTTATTTACCCAATTCCTCTGGTCAAACAGGGTTGCTACCGTGAATAAGAGTGACCAGTGGCTACCATTTCCTCCTTGTGCCAGTGCAGAACAGGAGACAGCTCCTGCTCTTAACACACCACACAGGCAGAGTGGCACAGGTGGATTTCTTGGATACTTTGGCTTACTTGGATTGCTTTAAACTCACATCCCCCCTTCCCTACCAGCTCTCACCAGCCCTTCTTTTTAGTCAGCAATACTGCCTATTTTAATGATGCTACAGAGATTAATTTATAAACTAAATTTGTAAACTAAAAAAGCAAATTAAAATCTTTCTACTTTTCTGTGTCACAAGTAAAGCTACCCATTAATCTTCTGCTGTCTCAACTCTAACTTGAGTTTTTACAGGCACAAAAAGAAAAAACACTCAGATACTTAAGCACCCACCTCTCCACCCCTATCAGTGAAGGTCAGATAGAAAATGGTGAAAAAAAAAATCAGATGAAAGCAAGTAGGGTAAATTTTCAAGAGCAACAGTAATGCCAAAATCTAGCAGCAATGACAGCTACAATTGCAGCAAACACTTAAGCTAACAGTATCCAGTGAAGTACACAGGCTCTTTCACAAGAGGGAATCAAAGGATACAGTGAAAAGACAAGTAATCAAAGCCTTAAGTCCTTCTGAGCCTTTCCTGTAAATTAATAATATATATGAAAATATATCTGACAACTGTATTTGAAATAATTGGGAAATGAGTTCAGAAGCTTGCCTGAAATACTAATCTCAAGGGATACAACTGACAATTCACAGATTCTCTCTGCCCTGAGAAACATAAAGGATGTTACAAGTGCCAAGATCAAAAACCGTGCCCCTAACCACTCTAAGTTATTTATGACCCCTTGGGAAGCATCCAAAAAATAAAGCCTGAAAGATGAGTTATTAGGCTCTGCCAAGCAGAAACAGAGGGAAGATAGAGCTATTCAGCCTAGAAAAGCTAACACAGATTTGAAAACAGTGTCTTTAACACACAGGTACACATATCTCATACTCACACTAGTTCAACTTTTCACTAGTCAAAGCACTGAAACTGGGGTTGCTACTACAATGAGGGGGAACAGCGAGAAAGAAATCAGTGCACAGCATAAGGGTAAAAAAAAGTTTAAAAAAACAGCCATCTTTTACAACCAATTATTATTGAAGTTGCACATTTTTAGACTTTATAGTAGTTTATTCCAGAGCCTTGGGAAAAGTTGTCTTAAATCTTAAAGAAGTACATGAGTTTAATGGCTAAGCCATAGTTTAAGGTAAGTATGGGTAATGTTACTTCAGTAATAGCCCCAATCTGAAGGGACAGCCAATGCCTAAAGACATAAACTGAACAGGGCACAATAAACTTAGCATTCACCAGCATGGCATTAAAGAGTTATCAGAAATCAGCATAAGGCTTTTTATTATTGCAATGAAGTTCTTAACATTCAAAAATTTAAGGTGAGAGAGAAGCAGCTAGAAAACAAACCAGGCTGCCACACTGCTGGCAGGCAGACTCTGTCACTGGTGTCACTTCTTTGGCTTTGAGTTTTTTCTTCCCTTTGGCTTGCCTCCCTCCTCCAGCATCACACAAGGCACAAGCACAAAGGCTCTGCTTGATGTCCTTCACTCAGCACTGATGTGGGACAGGGCGGCTTCCACCACCTCTCTCCGAGCATGCACTTTCAAAATGTACAGCAAATCCCACTGCCACAGGGAGGCCAGCAAGGTACAAATAAATCTATATTGAGGAGGTAGTAATTGTGATTTTTAAATAATCCCTTTCTTTTCTCGTAGCTGACTCACAACTCCCTTCAGCTCTTTTCTTAAGAAAAAAAAAAAAAACCAACAACTTTGCCATCCTAACAGCAACAGCGCCAGACTAAATAGAATTTTTATACTTCAGTGGGAAGAGAGACAAGCTACGAAAAGTGTCACTCTTGCTGATCAAAAACCATATTCTTGGCAAAAGGCCAGTCAGAAGATGATTAGAGCAGTCATTATGAAGATGAAGAACAGCTACTTTTCTCCTGTAACCACAGGGTGGGTGATTCCACTCATCGTTACCACTAACAGCAGTCAGTAGCACAGCAGTGTACGGGTGGGGCTGCCAGTGCTAACCCCTGCCACAGCTACACAAGTCAAACATTACTGAAAAATCCAAAGTTATAGAAGTGGTGAAAGGTTGTAGCTGCACACACCTAGTGTACATTACTCTTGTGTACTCTTGACAGTACCAGTCCACAACATGTTCGCCAGTTACTTCCAAACTTGGCTACAGTGAATTCAATTAACAGTAGGATTTTTCTCCTGGAATAAGGTGCTATGGTGTAGGAGCACTTGAACAGGACTTGAAAGAGTTTACAGCTCTCAACAGATTACCTTTGGCTCTTTTAAAACAGGCATAAAAAGAAACACTAAGATAAATAAGAGGGTGTGAAGGTAAGGGGAAGATACTAGATGAAACAGTGTGATTTTCAAAAACCTTCAGGCAAGAAGCTTGATCTTACCTTTTAATCTTTTCACTTGTGCTTACTTATCAGGTGCAACTGGAAAAAAGAAAGGTCTGTGCTGTGAAGGCTGGTGCACTGTGTAAAACAAAGTCACTTTGTCACTTCACTGTCAAGCTTCCACCCAAGTTGGTTTTTCCTAAGAGCAGCTGGTTTAAACAAGCCTCAGCTCCAGCCTTCAAGACTTCCTCCTGTTTTACACTGACATCACCAAAAGTGAACCCCCCCCCTTTCTTCTCCCTGTGCCCCAGTCCCATTTCTGTCTCCACACAGGTGTTATCTAACATAACACCCCTGCAGGAAAAAAAAAAAAAAAGAAGCAAAGCAGCAAAGCTTTCCAGAGCTCTCTTGTGTCCCTGCTTCAGTAACTCTTTATTTCAACACATTTTAGAAATCTGAAACGATGTTTTGGAAAGTCAGACTTTAGACATAACAAGTAAGGAACATACCAGTCAATTTACATCTATATATAGGTAAAAAAATAAATTGTCTTGATAAGAAATACTGTGTAACCTGATTAAGAAACAAGTCCCCAGAAGCTGTGCAATACAGCAAAATGCACTGGCTGTACAGCTGACACCAGGATAGCTAACTGCTTATTTTCAGAATTAAAAAAAAAAAAAAAAAACACCACACCTTAAGGACAGACCATTCTACCTAAGAAATAAACCTGATTCTTTGTTGGAGATTGCAAAATGTTGAAGAGGCTCCACGTTGCTACTTGACTTTAGCTGGACTTTCTTTCCCGTTCTCGTGCAGTCACAAAGTTAAGCAGGTCAATGGCTGTAACGATGCCAAACACCATTTGCCGCTTACTGGAGGAACCATCAGAGTGATCTACACAGAAACACACAGACGATTCTGGCTTTAGGAAGCACAAAACCACACCATCCCACTTGGTTTTAATGGCAGTGTTGGTAGAGGCAGGTGCCAAACCAACCCAGCTCCACATGTCAGGGCCTGTTGGTGGAGCTTGTTATCACTGATAGCCCTTGCAGACTGAGGGGGAATCCAAATGTCATCTTGACTAGTCACACAGGAAGGGGCAAGGATTTTAATTTCAGAAAGGCTCCGCAACAAAAGGTATAATCAGAAACATTATGAAAGGAAGGATAAGGGTCCATCAAATTTATTTTTCTTGACATAAAAATTCAAACCAAATCCTCTATTATAAAGCCTATTTTCCTCATACATTAGTTTCTGTGGCTCTATGTGAAACAGCTGCAAACTGATATTATCCCATTTGAACCAGGGGCCACTAGAGGAGGACATGCAACACTACCATCTTCCTCCACCACTGTCAAACACAGAATTAGTAAAAAAACCACAATACAATATTTTCCCATTTATATCCAAAAAACTTATTAACCATCTAATCATTGCTGCATTGAGAGCCCAGGTTCAAGGGATTTTTCACTGTGAGCATTCGCCTCTGACCCGGGAACCTAGTGACCTCTGTCCCTTTCTCTATGGACTAAGTTCCCTGTTCCTGAAGTCTGGCTGTATTGAGATGTTTAGCCTATTTATAGACTCAGTTTGTTCAGACAGCTGGGTTGTGCTGGACTTTTCATTTACTCAGTCTTTGTTCCATTGCAAGCTTCCAGTGATATTCTAGGTTTATAAATAGTTAGCACAGAGCACATCCTTATAGAGATTATCAGAACAAGCCCAAATTTTATGACTATTCTTCATTTACAGTTATAATTGAGATAGCTGTCAGATAAATTTTTCTGTTGAGTTTTAATATTGTTTTTAGTCTAGTTTCTCAGTGCTTGTAATTTTGCAAGTTGCCTGCTATAAGGAAGATAACACAGGAAAAAATATTCACATATAACAGTAATATTTAGTAATTTCCTGTTCATAAAGAAGGCAGTACAAAGAGTTTTGAGAAGCATGAAGAAAAGTAGAGTCTGGAGGAAAAACATCAAGTGAAGGTAAGTTAGTTTGAATGAAATAAACAGGAAAAATAAATACTAAGCTGCCTTGAGGTGGTCATGTCAGTGTTGACATCTAGATCTTACTAAACTTTATGAAGTTGTAATAAACTTTTTGCTCTAGAAAGGCAAAAAATTGAAGTGCAGTTAACCTGGGATGCTCACTGTGATGGAACTACTGGAAGCTGTACAACAGGAGTAGGAAGAAGCAAAGACAAGTTGTACTGCAAGAGCTTATTTCATTGGCTTACTGCTACTAACAAAGCCACGGTACACTGGACTAGACCCAGGCATTCAGATGTGAGCAGTAAGTTATGAGTTATTAATGGAGTTAACATTTACTCTACAAGAATTACAGTGCTAATGTCTTACAAGGTGTTAGTAGCACGTAGTTACATACACAGAAAGAGGATTTGGCTTCTTCAGAACTTGTTTAAACATGCACACTTGTACTTGCTTATTACCACTCAAAGATTGCCTCTTAAAAGGGGGAGTACATCATACTCACATTGAATTTGTTCATGAACCACTAGAGCAAAGTGATCTATTTCCAGGATATGAGAGAGTTTCCCCAAGCTGTCTTTCAGGTTAATCTGGGGAGAGAGTTACAAAACTTTAAAAAACCAGTCCTTTATATGTTTACTGGTCGATAACCCCCACATACTTTGTGCAGTATTAAAAACAATACATCACCATTTCCATACTGGTCCCATCTGAAGTATTGTAAAACACTAACAAATCAAGGCTAACTTAAAAGATCACTTTTCTTTGTTTCTGATTTCCAATAAAACAAAAAAAACCAAAAAATGACGAAGCACTACATGAAGTTAATTATTCTGATTCTGAAAACATAATTAATATACTGAACATACTGAATATCTGACAAGTGTTAATTATGGAAGGTCAAGTGTTCCATGTGTCTAACAAAAGAAGTTACCATAAAACTAATTAAACTTTGTGATTTTACTCTAGCAAGACTGGGAAAAAGTGAGTGAATCAGGCTGCAAATCATTGTGGAAGTGAATATGATCTGCAAAGGCAGCGGGGAAGAGAAAAGCCCAAACAAGCCAAAAACAAAACCAAGGGTGAAGACTGCTCAGCTAACACTGTATTCAGGTGCAAATCAAGGAACTGAGAATTAAGAATTCATTTTTAGTGAGGTTCAACTTCAATAAGGCTAAACAAGAAATGACCCTGTGTTGACTCTGCAGAAAAAATACAGATCCTTCTGAAACACTTAGCTAATCACCTGCTAGAACCATTTGACATAATGCATAAAACTGTTCTTCCTACATGCTTTAACATATTAAGCATCAGCAACAGGTCTATTAACCAGGTGACTCTCCCCAGGTAACAGCAGCACTTACCATCTGATGTACTTTCATAAAAGGAATTTACAGCAAAGAAAAGTCTTGCACTGCAGATTAAAAAAGCCTTTGTCCTGCAGTGAGCACAGCTTGTGACGGAGGGATAAATGCCACAGCATGAACATTTGGGCTGCACTAGAACACAGAGCTCTGGTCTCCATACTGTGCATTGGAAGAGATCAAAAGGATTCCCACCAGTCTGTGTTTAAGGGACCAGCAGGCTCTAGGGCACGCTGAAGCATCAATCCTTGAGCTTGTGGGTCAGGCAAGGGGTGGGGGGAAATCTGGACCTACTGCCATGTTGAGTCAGCTATCAGTCACCACCACTGACAAGCAGTTTGGTGCAAATATATGTGCAAAGCCTAACTTTTGAACCTAAGTTCAAAACTTACTGAAGTGGTAGAGCCCCTTGCTACCTGACTGTGTATGATCAATAGACCTGTTTTCAGAGACCAGATAGGCTAAAGATGACGAGAACAAGCAGCCCATAGGCAGCACTGGAGCAATTATGAAGACCTAAACAAGTTTTGAAATGCTTAACGGAAATTTAACAGAACTCCCACAGAGTTTTCACATGTCTCACTACTGCTTATTCAAGCTCCCTAAAAATTTTGCCCACAAGTTTTTTTGAGCCCGCTAAGTCTTTAGGGCAGTTAGCCTATGCATATGCTACTACACTACACATGACTGGAACTGCTTGCTTGGCTCTAAGGGAAAGTGACATGGCACTGCTCATGGCCCTACAACTAAATTCTCTCCTTCCACAGAAGGGAAGGGGTCTACTGGGGGTGCTGGGGACACCAGCCCTTGTGTTGTTTAGCAGAGTGCTAAATGGTTTAGGTCACTAACCAGAATCACACCCAGGAAACAGGCTAATAATTAAACACTAGGTATAGTAACAGGAAAGTGCCAGAGATCACGCCCCAGCCCTATTTTCTGGTAAAGGCAGACAGAAGAAAATCTGCTTAGAGTATGTCTGCACCACACCCAACAGATATCAGTAGTTGATGCAAAGATCCTTTGGGGAAGAAGGGGTGAAAAGACCCCAAACCACTCTAACTTCTGACTCCACAAGAATGGCCCTCCTCTCCACTAACACACAGCGGTCATTTGGACTGGCAAATTACCCTATGACAAGTACTAGTTTCAAAGCCCTACTAGTGACTTTAAAAAAGCTATAACCATTACTCTTCCATTCTAAGAGATCACCACAAAATAATTGTGATTGTGTCAAAGAAAGCTTTCTGTGTTGCCAAAAGATAGCCTGTAACTACCAAGGCAAATCTAAGTGGTCCTCTTACTGAGGCATGCCATGGTACAGATCCTAACTGTAGGATATCCTAAGTCATTTCAGTAATACGTGATCCATTTTCCCAATTTCATCAGTAAATAAGCCAAATAAGCTTGACAAAAGTGATAAGAAAAGCAAAATCCACAATACTCCTGAGGTTATGTGCATTTAACCTCGTTTCTCCCATTAAATCATCAATTCAAATGGAAAACAACCAATGAATGATGCTTTTAGTTAGCATGTTAGCAGTACCACCATGTTTGTGTCACTCCCCTTCCATCCTCCACCAAGAAAAAAGTCTGAACTAAAGAGAAAAGAAAAGGTTAAGCTGTTCTTTATTGAAGAAGCATGAGAAACTTCAAGCTGCCCATGAAAAAAAGCCACAACCTCAGAAGTGCGGAGAATGGGCTACTACAGCTAACACCAGTGTAGCAGCAGAAATGATTGCACACCACCAGCCCCAGGAACTCTTAAGGTGTGCAGATGAGGGAGAACACGAACTAAGTAGTTTCGTTATGCACCACATTTCCGCCTGATGCTTGATTATCTGTCTGAGAAGGAAAAAAAATATATTTACATTTGTCCACAAAGAACTAGCATTCTTTCTCAACCTCAGGGACTTGGTAGTTTGTAGACTGAAGGGAAGCATTACAAATACGTCCAAAATACAGCACCTCACCTACTATGAGACAGCGTTGAAACTAAAAGCCTAGTGAAAACTCAGTCAAGCGTTCCATGTTAAAAACAAAATCCCTTTCCTGCAAGAGAAACAAAGCAACAGCAACAATACTTATATATTTTAGAAGAGCACCCATACAGCTAGGAAATTGTGGTATCTTGGCACACCACATTGGATGGACAGGTAAAACTAGCTAACATAAAAATCCACATATCTTCACAACATCAGTTTTAAGCAGCCATGCCCCTGTTTCAGCAAGGCATCTGATATAAACAGTCGCTTGTTTCTAGCCAATACAGAAATTATTCAGAAGAGCTGTTTCAACATCTTCCTATCTCTTCCCCTGGATACTTACATGGCCCAGATTTGTGCCAGGGTTTTGGGGAAGAAGGAAAGGACAAGCACGCTAGAAGAAAGCCTGCTGAAGGAACAAAACAACACAATATAGAGCCATAACACAAACCTGGGAGCTATTGGGTGAACTAGGACAGAGTTTAGAGCATGTCTGTGTTCAGTAACAACTGCTCTGCACACACCCAGGTAAACCTTACCCAACCTGATGGCCTTGTAGCGTTAGGACACCTATAGTACATTATAGTTCAACGGCGCCAGGTGCAGGGTCTTGCATGTGGGTCGAGGCAACCCCAGGCACAGGTGCAGGCTGGGCTGAGAGTGGATTGAGAGCAGCCCTGAGGAAAAGGACTTGGGGGTGTTGGTTGATGAGAAGCTCAACACGAGCCGGCAGTGTGCGCTTTCAGCCCAGAAAGCCAA
>NW_010124531.1:102736-108256 GCF_000699245.1 Pterocles gutturalis
GAGCCTGGAGAAGAGCAGGCTCTGAGGAGACCTAGTGGCAGCCTTCCAGTACCTAAAGAGGGCCTACAGGAGGGATGGGGAGGCACTCTTTATCAGGGAGTGTAGTGCGAGGACAAGCGGTAACGGGTATAAGCTGAAAGAAGGTAGATTTAGACTAGATATTAGGAGGAAATTTTTCACTGTGAGGGTGGTTAGACACTGGAACAGGTTGCCCAGGGAAATTACAGATGCCACGTATCCCTGTTTGGGGCAGGACTGGATGAGGCTTTGGGCAACCTGGTCTGGTGGGAGGTGCCCCTGCCCATGCCAGGGGGGTTGGAATTCAATGATCTTTAAGGTCCTTTCCAACCCAACCTTTCTATCATTCTGTACCAGGGAACTTGGAGGTGTAGAATGTATCTGCTTACCTGTTTAAATTGCTTGTAGATTACTTTCCTGACTTCATCAGAAGGCTGAACTTTTCCAGCAAGCAGTGAAGAAAGCATGTTACCCAGGGTAACCATGCCCAAAATCACCCTGGGGAAGGAGGGAGAGAAGATAGGGCTAAACAAAACAAAAGCCCCAGGTGTTCCTGTATATGAAATCATCCACTCTCAGCCAGCCTGGAAAAGGCAGTTCAACTGCTTCATGGTATAAATCACAGAATCACAGAATCACAGAATGTTAGAGATTGGAAGGGACCTCGAAAGATCCAATCCCCCTGCTGGAGCAGGAACACCTAGATCAGATCACACAGGAATCAACATTATTGATGATATACTTTAATTCTGTGTCTCTGCAGGGGACAATGTCCAATTCTCAGAAGTTCTAGAGACTCATATGGAAGTCAGCAGGTGCTGTGGGTGCCTTGCTCTTCTAAGCATCAGGCTCTTTGTATCTCTAGTTCTTGCAACTTGAGAGCTTCTTGCAACCTGAGAGAGATTTTGAAAAGCCTGACTTCACTGGTTTATGCCCCCATTTGTCCTTCTGAAAGGTGTGACAGGGCCAGAGACCTGGTCATCTCAATTTTGCTCATTCCCCTTCTCCCTACAAGGATGTTGCAAGGATCTGCAACAACTAATCCCTTGAGTTAGCACTGTAACTGCAGAGTAAATGAGCAACTCTTCATTATTCACCTTGTCATACAGGAGATCTAGAGTGTACTAAGAGGTATCAACTTGCTGGGGAAATGCTGGCTTATAGGGATCACTACAGTGCAAGGCTCTGAAGAAACTGGGTGCAAGCTGTGGTGGAGATGGGTAGGTTTGGGGTTTTTTGTTTTAAATATAAATTTTTGCTTTGTTAAATTAAACAACTATTATAAAAACCAATGAAATTACCCTGCAGATGCACACTAAGCGTATCATAATAATAATTAGAACTCATAATCATTTAACTCTCACATTATTAAGTGAAGAGCAGAACAGTCCTGGCATGACAACACATTAAGTCCAGCACTGGTGTGTTTAAGGTAATATTTCTGAACTGTGTACTATAACTGAAGAAAAATGAGTGGAAGGATATTATATTTCTAGTAAGCATTTAAAGACATCCCTTGGGACCTGGTGAAGGAAATTATACATATGGATGAACAGTGATATATGTGGACATACCCAGATTCATCAACAACCGGTACCTGGTCGAATCCCTTCTCCCGGAGAATATCAACAGTCTTCGCACAGGTAACAGTTGGAAGCACAGTCAGGGGAGCAGAGAGGCTTAGTTCCTGAACACTGATGTTCCACCACCTAGAGATGAAATAAAAACCAAAAACCCATGCAAGTCTTATGGAGAGAACAGAACCAGTTGCTTATGTACAGTGGCCTTCAACACTATAGGAATGACAAAAGGCTGCAAGGAAGAGTCAGGATTCAGCCAGAGTCAGTAAAGTTTCAAGGCTTTCAACTTCTCTCCCCAATATCAGAAAGTCACTGAAGTGTGAGAAGGCTTTAAGACCAAAACTCTTTTCCTCATTTTGTCTACTTTCTAGGATTACAGATAGTGGAGAGTACTAAGCTTCATTATGTACATCTTACACAGAAAATTTTGGGCTTATGCTGAAAGAGCTAGCCATATTTACAGTCATTATAGGTAGCAAGTCAGGGAAGATTCCCCTCCACCTATATAGATTTGCAGTGCTTTACACTCGAGAACTCTGATCTCAGAAGGGTCCTTTAGATACTACTTTTTCATTTCAGATACAAACCCTTTCATTAAAAAAAAAAAAAAAAATCAATCACTAAGTTGCTGCTATGCAACCCAAAGAAGGAAATCAACTAATTTAAGCAGATTTGATTAATAGCTGCAATTATACATCAACACCATAGCATGAAAGATTAGCTAAATCAAAGGAAGTACTGCAAATTGAAATGAGTTTTAAATTAGAAACCACTATAAAGATGACTGAATAGTCTTATGAAAATCCAAATGGATCTGACATGCTTACCAAGGTTTTTTGACACGGTCTTCTTCTTTCATGAACCCCTTCTGAATCATCCATTTGTCGCTCAAGAACTTGGACCTGGAAAGCACCAGGAAGCAAAAAGCTCATTAACAGGCTAAACACCTGACAGCAAACCTAATAGCACACAGAGGCAACTTTTTACAGCTCACTACCACTAACAACTAAAGCATAATTGAAAAGACTGCTATTTGCCATCCACGCTTACCAGCCAGGCAATTGAGAAGAAATGCTCATAGGAAGAAAAAGGAGTCCCATAGGAAATGAAGCTTCAACTACATCAGTCCCTTGCAATACAATAGAGAGACAGCCTGCAATGGAGAAGTGCCACCTTGTACTCAGGCAAGGTCTGTCTACAGTTTCTAGTCGTCTAAGTATTGTGTTGGATGCAACAGAAGTCACAAAACACAGCTGAAAACATCACATTTTAGGCTATGTTTCAATGCAGTAGAAGAGAAACAACGTCTCAGCACAGCTCAAAAGCACTTGTACTTCCTCCTGTAAAATCACCCCAACACTGGCAGCTTCTACAGCAGTTCTGTGTTCTGCTGTGGACACAAGCAGAGAGAGTGGGCAGCCTTACAGGGACCCTTCCAGGAATTGAATAATACCAATGGTCCCCAATAAACAAAACAACAAAAGTAAGTATTTTCCTGTGCTAACCAGGGATAGTTACATATTATGTCAGACACAAGGAGGAGCTCAGCTTTGAGAAAGCTCCATGCCAGACCCTTTTCAGATACCTCAGAAGTTGTGCCCCAAACACATTCCTTGCTTTGGTAACTGGGTGCTAGAAGACATATGTATTCAGCTCACCACTGCTGTAATGAGGTCTGAGGGACTGCCTCTCCCTTTTCCCAAAGAGAAAACAAGCAGGTTCTTACATGTAGTTCCTAATAGAGTCAGGGAGGATAACAACACAGCGTTGACCTTCCTTCAGCTCTTTGGCTGCCTTCAAAGCTACAGACATGGCACTGCCTGAGCTGCCACCTGCCAAAACACAGATCAGAGGCAAAACTGTCAAACCATAAGTGAAATGAGAAAGAATGAAAGAGAGGAGGAGAGACAGTAGAGGAGCCCAAGGTGAGGAAGACAGCTTCTGAAGTGGAAGGAGGTCTCCCCGAACTACACAAGGCTTCAACCTCTCGCATATTACTCAAGAGAAACCCAAAGGATCCACATCTTTTCTTACCACACAGCAGTCCTTCCTCTCGGATCAGCATGCGTGCTAAAGCAAACGACTCCTCATCATTGCTCTTGTACCACTGGTCCACTGCCTGGGAAGGGGCAGGAAGAGAGAAACACATCTATTTAAATGATGAGGGCTAGGGGAGCTACCCAACTAATGTAAATTCAACCCATGCTCTTAGAGGTAACAGCTGCCCTACGGAGGCATGTGCCTGGGTTTCCATCTTCCAAATGACAAGTGGGGTTTTTTTTTGCCAAAGTAAGATGATCACATTAGCACAACAGACTCCTTATTGAAACCTCACTGTGAGAACAGGCTGTTGTGAGACAGCCACAGAAAGCACCGGTTTCCTCCGCTCTTGGAGGGCTTCCCAGGGACACAGGCTCTGTTCAGGACACAGTCATTCCACTTTTGGCCGGGAGGGGTCGGGGTGCTTTCTTGGGTTTGTTTGTTTTATTTTTTGATTGGTTGCTTGGTGGTTATTTTTAATTTAAAAAAAAAAAAAAAAAAAAAAAAGAAGTAGTAACATGTTCTATGAAAACACTGAAAAACAAATGTGGCCAGTGCAAAAGCCTTCCAAGGACTTCTTTTGCTGATGGAAAGAACAGGAATAGTTCTCTCTGCTAACCCTCCCCTTTCAGCTCAAAGAAATACTTCCACAAGTTTTTCCTCCACCTTTCTCCTCTTTTCTGCATCCCAGAGGGCAAAGGGCAGTACACCAAGAAATGTGACTTACAGATCTATCCAGCACTGTGGGGACAAAATCATATCCAATTCCTTCCACTTCATAAGCTGTCTTGTCAGTCTTGTTCAGTTCTTCTGGTGTAGCAAGGATGGAGCCTTCAGGATCAACACCTATAATCTGGAGAAGCAGTTTCCACTTTGGCTACCATGACACACTGCTTTTGAGAACACAGCTATTTACTCATGAGCCTCATTACAGCTGTTTGCACACACAGCCACCCAGCAGCAACCTCGTCTACTATTAATTTCTTCCTGGCAACATTCACCTCCCCTGTCAGCAAAACATTTTGCTGCTTCTGGCCCCCTGGCAACCCATCCTGTCTCGTCAGGCTGCGGAGACTAAGTGAGGTGCACCACTTCCTCTACATGGATTTTGTTTGGTTTGAACAGAAGACAGGGTTTCCCTGAAACAAGATGTCCTCATTCACATATCAGGAATCATTACAGCCAAAACATTTAGTGCCAAGTATAAACAAGTAAGTTTTATTTTGTTTACCATTCTCTGCTTATGTAGGAAAATATTCACGACTGAAACTCAGTACCAGCTTCTGTGAGGAAACGTAACCCAGCACACAGGCAGGCACACAGGTTGGTGTGTGGAGAGAAAATTTCACTGGGTAAAACCTCAGCAGCTCCAGACAAGTTAGCAAAGGTACTGTCAGAGAGGAAGCAGAAGACTACAGTACACACCTGAGAAGGAAGTTTCTCAGACACTCCATGAAGGGATCTGCAGGTCAGTTTTCATCTGCTGAGCCAAACCTACACTCTGGTCACCAATGAGACCAGAGTATGATGATTTCAGACAGCCTGAAAACCTCTTTGCTGCTCAGAACTACCTTCTAACAGGGAATCTAAGAGCTTCCCATAGAGACCCAGGGCAGGCTTGCAGGGAATGGGACATTTCAAGTGGAGCAGTTTGAGGTTCACCCCGGTACAGAGAAATACTTTAGGCTTGTCACTTACTTTGCAACCTGGACACTTTTCCTTTAGCTTTCTGGAGATGCCAGTGATAGTACCTCCTGTGCCAGCTGTAGCTACCAGCATGTCTAATTTTCCTGTTTAAAGGCAAGAGATAAAATGCAGTTGTGAAATCTTCCCCAGAATTATGGATTAAAAACCCACTTAGAATCATAGAATCATTAAGGTT
>NW_010124532.1:0-55621 GCF_000699245.1 Pterocles gutturalis
TGTTGACTGCCTCTAATGACCTTCTTATATTCTGAAATCTTTTATACAGCCAAAGCTTCAGGAGCATGTAGGAAATTAAGCGTCTTACAAGCATACCAGTTGGCTGGGTTTTTTTGAAGTTGTAAGTAGGTTGATAAATCTCAAAAAAAAAAAAAAAGCGCTTGTGTTCTATTTAGTTATCTATCTTTAGTACTGATATTCAAAGTTAAGAATCTTCTGTTGCTCTATTTCATTGAGACTTGAAGCCATGACATGATGGTTTTTATGATCTTTAAATTGCAAGGATAGTCTTCAAATGTATGGAGGGAGGGTTAGGCTTCCACCTCCCATGGCAAGTCATCAGGAATTTGGTGCCCTTTGGGATCTCCCCTGCAGTGCTTTTGACATTTTGCAGTGACACTTCCATAGCAGCAGGTAGATGGAACTTACATGAAAAAAAAAATCAGTCTGGATTTGGGAGGATTGGGCTCTTTGTAGTCAAATGAGTGTTCAGGTTTATCTGACTGAGATTAAAGACCAGAGTGCCAGATGTAAGATGTGTATAGGCTCTGCTGCTAACAAAAAAGTGAGTGGAAACCCTCCTAAATTTCAGTGGGTATTGATCAGATAATTTGTGAAGTGATCCTTGGTATTTAAAGTCCTAGAAGAAACCTTTGTCACTGTTAATGAAAAGTCAGATATGTTTTTGTGCTGTATTTATTTACTGATAAGGCAGTTTGTCTGGCCCAGTGTGTCTCTGAAGTGTTCATTCAGCATCTTGGTACAGGGAAGGCTGGTAGCTTGGCTTCTTGTGTTGTTAATAAGGCACTGCTACACAGTTCCTGAAGAGAGGGAGAGTCCAGCTGATGAACCAGCTGTTGAATCTGAGTAAATTATTGCAGACCACCTTGTAGCAGCTGATGTCAACAACTGCTAAATCTAATAGAAATGTGCTTAAACAGGGAACAGAATAAACTGGACATTTCCTGCAGTTGTTGGAACTGTCCGGTTGTGTGTTATTCCTCAAAACCAGACTTCACAACTTCTGATTCAGCTTGCAAAGCAAAGTTAATTTTATGGAAAACTCTCTTAATAATAGAAACAGAATTCTTGTAAGTTGAGCTGCGACCAGGTAATGTGACTGGATCTAGACTGGTCATTTTTTATTTCCCAGGCATTTAAAAAATGCTTCAAAGAAACCACCTTCAGAAACATTTAGTGCAGGTCTAACACACTGTGCTCAAGTCAGGGGGTCCTACAGCTCTGTGGGAGCAGCATTAGGTTAATGTTGAAGAACTCTGACAACTCAGTACTTGAGTATCTTTTTCCAAGTACTTACCTGTGGAATTCCTGTGGTATACACCTGCACAAGCAGTTAAATGTGGGTTTAATACTGTTGCAGTGTTTATAATACTCTGATAAAGATTTCTCCTGTAGCTGGTGTGATAGTAAGAGGTGGAGCTCACTCCTTGTTTTCAGACTCTTACTGGATTAATCTAGTCGGGGCTGTGGAGATGTAGTCAAGGTCTTCCTTGTCTGGGTGGTGCTTTTGGGTGGGCTTCACCCCAGGACAAGCATACTAGAAATCTTATTGAGAGTTCCTACTGTCTGGCTTTGTTTACAGATTGTCTTTTAACATTGTTGAAGACTTGTGTTTTTTTCTCCCGTATTCTTCTATGGTGTCTGTTCTGGATTTGCTTTAGACTTAATTTTTATTTTTTTTTTAATTTTGGCTTTGGCTGTAAGTGATCACAGTAACAAAACTTACTTGGATGTCCCAAGTGGAACTTTGGTTTTGAACTTTGGGTCAGGGCGATGGGCTGCTCTGCTCCCTACATCTTTCTTGTGGTGGTCTTGAAAGGTGCAATTCCAGAGACTGTTCTCCAAGAACTATTTTTCACTTTACTACTATTTCTGTGCTTTTTTTTTTAATCACTTTCTTATTGCCATATCCTGCCTGAGACCATGACATGATTTTCAGGTCCTAAGCGGACTCTTGCACTAGGGCTGTTCAACTCAGTTACTACTCTGGCTTTGGTAATTTATTTGTGTCAGTGGTCAAGACACAAAGCTTGTGGGGTGAGAAGTGGGGAGGAACTGTGTCCTGTGAGGTGCAATGTGGTTTGTATTGACACTTATCTGGGAACTTCTTTATAACTGTACTTCTGGCTCTGGTACCCATGAGTAGTAGGGTTGTTCTGAGCTTAAGGCATAAAAACCCTATATGGAGGTCTCCCCCTTCAAGCTATCTCTTCTGTCCTGTTGTTTCTCACTTTTGATTGATCATCTGATTGTCTGCTTCTGTCTTATAAAAGGTAATTCTTCTGTAGTTCAGATGTTACTTTTCTGACCTGCAGATTCTTAGAGTGTTGTGTTTTCTCATGCAGCGTTTATATGATTAATGTTTGCCCCTGCAGTCACGTTGGTACAAAGTGTCAGTGAAGTATTTCGACTTAAAGAACAATCTATGTTGACAAAGCAGCAGTTTTGCTGGTTTGGTAAAATACAGCCCAAGTTTTCCAATAAAACTGTGTTATGTTTCTATGTCAGAGGTAACGTTTCTAAGAATCGCGCTTAAGATGGGAGAAGTCCATAGGGTAGGTTGAAGTGGCAACAGAAATTGTAGCTGTTACCAAAGATAGGAGTATTAATACTTGTATGTTGAGCAGCGGTTGTTTTGGTTTGGTTTCTTTTCTCCTGGACTCCTGACTGAAACAACCTCAACTTGTAATTTTGTAGGTACTGTAGGTGTGACTGTTCTACTCTGATGGATTTTTAAAACCTTTCACTTCTCTCTAGCTTCATTACTCTGGCTACTCAAGGTTCTAGTCCTCACACTGAGAAAACTTTGTAACTGGCCGTGGTGGATAGCATCTGCCATTTTTGGCTTAATGCTTTTGCCAGTGTTGGTGTATTTGGATTGTATCCAGGAGGAAAACTGCTTTTGGTGGTCTTTGGTGGTCTTTTGCAATAGTTCATATTTTGAAGAGCTAATACAGAACACCTAGTTTCTCAAGTCAGCTGAAAACTCAGAAGTTATGCAGAAGATTAGTAAAAGTAGTTTTCCATTGCCACCAATACTTTCATGCTAAAACTGTTCTTTTTTGTTTGTGTTTTCATAGAAACTGTGTGAGGGAATTCTAAACATCCTTGAAAAGGACACAAAAACTTCATGTCAAGTTGCGTGCCTGGAGACCCTCCGGATTCTCTCCAGGGACAAGAAGGTTTTAGTGCCTGTAACCACAAAGAGGAACATGCAGATCCTTATGAAGCTAGCAAAGCTGGACACTGTGGAAGATCCTTTGGAGAGAGTGTCTGAATTTCCTGTTATAGTAGAAGCTTTAAAATGCCTCTGTAACATAATTTTTAATAGTGCTGTTGCACAGAAGCTCAGTTTGGAACTGAATCTTGCAGCTATGCTCTGCAATCTCCTGGAAAAATGCAAGGACCAACAGTTCGTTGGTGACATTAAATGCTTTGATTTGCGTCTCCTCTTCCTCTTGTCACTTCTACACACAGATATTAGATCACAGTTGCGTCAGGAACTACAAGGGGTGCAAGTTTTGACTCAGGCTTTGGAAAGTTCCCTGAGTGTAAGATGGACGGAAGAATATAAAACAGTGGAAGACAATGACAGGCCTCCTCTGTCTTTGCAAGAGACAGATTGTGCCATTGAGGCACTAAAGGCTCTTTTTAATGTAACACTTGACAGTTGGAATGTCCACAGCGAGGTAAGGCTTATCTGAAGTGTTCTTGTGTTCCAATTGGTTTTGTTTAGCCTGCAAGAGCCAGAACCAGCAGGTAGATACACAAGAGGCAGTTGTTGTCCAAGCCCCAGAGCAAGCATTTTGATATTTAACTTTTGCTGTTGTAATTCTGATGGAATATGATTGCATTTTTCAAGATAGCAGTTAAGGTAGTCTTGAAATTTTACATCATAATTTCTCTATATGCAAAATCAGTCTGAGAAAATTTGTCTGGATTCTAAGTGTGTCATGTGTTGATGATCTTGGGCTTTCGAGAGGTGTTGAGTCTTTAATGCTCATTGCTTTGAATACCAAAATAACTTTTTTGTTCTTGTTACTACTTGGGCAGAGAATCTAATCCATACATTTTCTGTGTAATGAGAGAATATCTTGGGTTATATAATGCAAGTTAGAGCTGTATGTTTTCAAATAAAAGAATGCAAAGAAGACTATTTCATAAGAGTCTTAGATTTCCAAAAGAAAAATGCTGTTCACTAATAATTAGCTGGCTAGGAAGAACTTTTTAATGTAAGTGTATCAGATGGCTACATCCCTGGAGATAGGGGACTATGGCAGCAGGGTGATAATTAGAGCTGGGAAGTCTCCCTGGTTTTCTTCTGTTTTTCTGGGCATGGTGATAAGCACATCAACTCTGATTTTTAACAAATTAGTCTGAAGAAAGAGTTTTTAATGTCTTTGTCTCCCATCCTCCCAACACCAGGTTTGGACTTAAGTGTGATCTTTTAAGATGAGGTCAAGTAGGAGAACCAAAAGCATGTTCATTGTTATGAATAAGATTTGTTTTGTTTTTTTCATTATAACATCAGATCTATTTTTTTTCTTAGACAAATATGCTTCCTGTGTGTTGCATCGCTAAATTTATAAACAGAAACAATAGCTTTTTTTGTTGAATAATGTCTGTGCTACAGTAGTGGAAATCATATAGGGAATCTTTCTTTTTAGTCCACATCATGTTGTCTCTAAAACAGTGTTGTTAACTTTTCACTGGGCATCGTTAATACGCAGCATATAAAGCTAAGCAGAAGTTTACAGTAGTTAAAATTGACTAATAATTTTCTCTTCAGTGCATTGAACTAAACAGCAAATATGACATTAACCATCACATTAAGGAATGTTAAACTTGAGAAAAGTCTGAAGCTTATTCTTTACTTTAGTGTCTCAAGGATACGCTGAACAAGAAATCTTGAAGTTTAAGATGGGGGGGTGATCAGAGACACTAATACTTCATATTTCAAGGAAATATAAAGAAAGTGAGGAAATTTTCTCTTGTTTATATTCCTTAGACCTTTATTAAAAATATCTTTGACTTTGTCAGAGAAAGTTCTTGCTATAGGTAACTGATTGTTTTGGAGGTAGAAACTTCAGTGGAGAAAAATTACCCAAAGTCAAGCACGTAACACAGCTATATGAATGTTTCCCATTTCAGAGTTTGAGGGGTATAATATTTGTGATTAACTTTTTCTGTGAGGAGGAAATAACGTCAGATATTAAGCTGGAAAATTAAGCTTTATTACATGTTCACCTCTTAAGGAGTAAGCTCTTGAAATTTGGATCTTGAAGTGGGTATACTCTTACAAAATACTGAGAATCTTGAGAGCTGAGAAGCCCAGTTTACTGCAGAAAGGTGGGCAGGAGGTGACACCCAGTTGTGGCTTTACTTGACGAGGTTTTGTGTGGCCCCTGTCTGTGAAATGAGGGAGATTTTATCCTACAAAACTTTTACTCCTTAAAGAGCACAAGCATGCAGCACTCAGGAAAATTTCCTTCAGATTGGAGGAAATTCTGGTGCTAGTAACTTCCCCCCCCCCCCCCCTTTATGGTGAGGGGTTTTTTGTGAGGGGGGGTGGGGTTTAACCCCCCCCCCCCCCCCCAATTTGGATGAGAGTTTCATGCTAGGGTGGGAGAAGCTTATTTTGTGTTTTGAGATAAAGCTTACATAATAACTCTTTACTGGAAGTTTCTAAAAGCAAGGAACCTTTAACTTAAAGAGCTATTTAGTAGTTGTAAACCATTAGCCAGATAAGTTAGGTGACATTCTGCTTAGCAAGTGTCCCTGTGGAAGCATTAATGATCTGTAAGAACAGTAAACAGCATGTTAATTAAGTGGGCTGAAGATGCAGAATTTGAAGAGATGGCAAACAGTAGATGGGATAGAAAATAAAAGGAGAGCAGAGAGGTTAAGCATGTGGGCAGAAAGCTAAATGAGATCCATCGTAAGGGGGAGAGGTCCATTTGAAACACCAGTATTTAATGACAGGAGATGGTTTCAAAGTAGCAAAGCCAGACAAGAGCTGCAGGTGGTACAGTTGGCAGATCTGGACGCTGATGTTACAAAAGATGCGTCGGGGTGCTTTGTGCTAGGTCAAACACACCAGAACATTTGATGGATGCCAAGAAGAGCTAATGAAAAAGGACCAGAGCAACGATACACACAGTGAAATGATTACAGTTACTGGTGTACTTTTGTGTGGCTGCCGTCTGGTGGGAGATTGAAAAGGGGAATTGCTTGGAGAGAGCAAAAGTAGGGCAAATAAGGTTGCTCAGAGTAGAGAAGTTATTAACGAAATGGAGAAGAGGTATCAAGGGAACAGAAGCAAGTGAATTAGAAACAGACTGGGTTGGGGAATGAAACTGTTGGCAGCAAAAGGTCTAAGTGAGGAGGAGGCAAATTAAATGAAGAACATATGTAATCTAAATAGATGAAGAGGCGGCCGGGTGTAAACACAGGAAGGAAGATAGTAGAGGTATATTTGGAATAGTGGTATGGAATTGAGCAAATGCTTGTAATGGGGTTTCTTGGTAGTGAAGGCTCATTTAACTGGAAAAAATCCCCAGCGACTTTTACAAAGCCTTGTTAGAAGCCCAGCATGTGACACTTATGTTGCATTAAGCATTCAGTGAATTCTAAGGTACAGTCCTTTTATTGATAGGGATGGATGCTATTATCTAATCAGGTATTTTCCATCTTTAATTTTTATTATTCTAGTGACCTGAAACCCCCACTTGCAATCCTCAAAATGAAAAAATATCTTCATAATTTATATTTATATAGAATGAATCTCATCAATTTCGTTACATGGCTGCCATCCTTCGACACTGCTTATTAACCACGGGTCCTACTGAAGACAAAACTGAAGAGTTGCACAGGTTAGTAGCATTGCAGAACCAATCCATTTTAAAAGGTTATTTATTTTTTAAGAAAAAGAAAAAAATACTTTGCCTAAAATCTAAAGTGGAAAGATGAGAAACAATGAAAACTATTAATTTTGAGTAAAATATTAATCTTCTTGATAAAAGCTGTTTGCCTGAAATATTGTTTAAGCATGTCCAGTGTTCCAGAGAGAAAGTGGCTGGCAAGATTGTTATTTTTGATCACTAATAATGAAACTGATCTTTTTGAAATCTTTTTTTGTGTGTGTGTGTGTAACTGGGGATGAAAATACATATGGAAAGTTCTAGGGGCAGTGCAAACTGAAGTGGAATGCAACTTCTGTTGTTTTGTACAGAAGCTGATGGCAAAACTGCATTTTGAGATTTTTTTTTTAATATATAACTTTTGCAGTTCTGCTGGATTGGGATGGAAGTAACAAGTTGATGTTTTATCTCCAATAGTTTTAAGCTGCTTTATTAAAAGTACAAATATCAGTTCCATGGTAATAATCTTTACTTTTTTCAAAGATGAGTTGATCTTGCAGTTTTAGGCACATTGTTATTTTTTTTCCTTAGTCCTGCAACCGTTTGTTGTGTATTTGCAGCCAATAATTCAATCAAAATTTGAAGTATTTTTAATGAGGTGGTGGTTCTCTGTTCAGTGTCATTTTTTTTTTTCTGTGACACCCTTATTTTTATCCAAGCAAGTCAGCTGTTCACAGCCTGACAGTACAGTAGCTTCAAATGCTATTCCATGTTATCTCTAAGCAAGGAAAGTTAGTGTTGCTATTTTCTTCTTCGGAGATGTCCGTATATCCAAGTGTAGGATCTTTTGAATATCTTCTTCTGAACCAGCAGTCTGCAGGAAGAGAGATACAGCTTTTCACACCCAGCAATCTTTAAAGTGTTAAATGAACTTGATTAAAATCTTGGAAAGCTCTTAGAGATGAACAGTCTTAGTAGGTAAAAGCTAAAATCCTACATCAGAGCTCTTCTCAGTTGATGCGGACTAGTTTGGAATAACTGAGGATACTGCTGCAGTAGTTGCCATGACTAAAGTTAGTGCTGAGTGTGTCCTGAATGTTTTCTCTGCTGCTGTTGGTTATGTTAGGTGTTTTATGCTCTCTTCCTTCTTTAAGGGAGGGACTAGTGGGAATAAGTTCCCCACTACTGGGAAAATTGAGCAGATTTGGATAAATTCAACAACTACGAGAAGGCAGAGATCAGCCTTTAGCATTTAAGCTTGTACATAGTCAGCAAGACTGCCTGATATTCTGGTGAATTATTATACAGCAGATGCTCTTCCCATGAAAACATGTTCTGCTTCCTTGTCCAGGAGTCTGACTAGTCTAATCACCCTGTAAAGTCTACCACCCTGTAAAATATATCACTCTGTAAAATTTAATTCTCTTGTGCTATTGCAAAAGGATGCATGTTATTCAGGTCCTTTTGGTTTTAGCTTTTGTGAACACTTGCACATGAGATCCAAAAAGGGCTTTACATACACAAGTAGGCAGCTGTGGAGAATATGTAGTATTGGTGTGATTTCTGTCCTTGCTGTTTTCAGTCAGAAAGGATGTTTTGTGTAGAGATGCTGCCCACGTGGACCTTACAGAGACACCACATCAAGGCAAGGATTCTCCATAATTCTGAGAGGGGAAAGCAGAAAAGAAATGAGGATGGTTATCACTGCCTTGTGTCACTTCCGTTGTTTCCCCTTTTCCATCAGGCGCAATATAACATCAGTCTTTCTGTTATGCTGGGAAAACAGCTTTTTCCATCTGTTAGCAAACAGCAGCTAGTTTGTTTAGCTCAAGCTGATAGAAGAAAGAGTGCAAGTATAGCATTGCTGCATGTACCATTCAATCCTGATTTATGTCATCTCGGGAAGGGGTTTAACATGCTAGAAGAGCACTGCACAGGTTTTGACTTTTGTGATTCAAATATTTCAGCCTGTTTGCAGAACCTAGTTTTGTCTTTGAGTGCTACAGGATGCAATAAAAGCTAAATAATTTAATAAGCTTTTCCACCAAGACTATTCATCAGAAGGCAGTTCTGGCATAGACAAGACACAGTCAGAAGTAGTGTCCCTGCAAATCCTCAGAGGGATCAAGGGGCTGCATCAGAGGGCCCCACTTCAGCCCCCTGATGTATTTGGTCAAGCAAAACTTTCGTTCTGATAGGATCTTCAATAGCAAATGAATAAACTTGTGTTAGCAGTCTACAGCTAACATAGCATAGCTAAAAAATGAGGCTGTGTCATTGTTTGGGCTGTTCAGTATGCTGGACTCTGACTGTGCAATCTTTATTGCTAGAGATGAGGGGTGAGTCAGAGAGCAGTGCAACTTCTCGCTCTGCTTTCCACCTGGAGCCTGTCAATAAGGCAATTATGAAAATAATGCTAAAAGTGGGATAAAGTATAATTAGTGTTGAATAAGAATAAACTTTATGAAGCGTCAAGGAGGCATAAGTATGTTTCTTAGATTGCTAATCACTTGCATGTCTCTAAGTTTGTAAATCTGTAGAATGCAAGATGCTTAAATGAAAGGTTCGTGCAGCCTGCTAAAGCAC
Organism: Pterocles gutturalis; assembly: GCF_000699245.1. Lineage (NCBI taxonomy): Eukaryota > Metazoa > Chordata > Aves > Pterocliformes > Pteroclidae > Pterocles > Pterocles gutturalis. The sequence goes on from NW_010124532.1 coordinate 9,468, forward strand.
ATTTTATGAAATGCTTGTGCTGTGAATGTGTAAGTTGAGGATTTATTTTATGTAAGCATCAGGTGTTGGATACATGCCCTGAACTGTGATGTACTGATTGTCAGTGTGACTCAATTTCTAATAAATAAGCAGAAGTTACCTATAAAAATATCTTAACTAAATTTAGTACCTGGTATTGTTGTCATTATTGTGGTTCTGTCATGTCATTACTTAACATTTGAATATGAACAGCTTAAAGCACCACATATTAGAGTGAGTGCCATTTTTGCCCACTAACAAGGTTTTAATCAAGGCATTCAGCAGCTCTAAATAGGCCTTTGCTTCTGAATTTGCATATCAGGAGGGGGCTGGGAGCATGAGTGGGTGGATGTCATGTCCCAGTGATTAATGATCTCTAGGAAGCCGAAAAGGGGAGAGTAATATACGCAGTATTTCTACCCCCTGGAGTAGGAATGCAAACACTATTGTGCAGATCTGTGCATAGTCACTGACTTCCTGGTAGCTGGAGAATTTCATACACTCCTCTACCACAAATAAAACTGTCAGTGGAGTGACAAAGATCAGAAAGCTGGGCTTCATTTATTGAAAAGAATAGCTCAGACACAGTGATCCAGAAAATTAATTTTGTAGGTGTTTGGGAACTTGGTTGTTTAATAAGAAACTGGTAAAAAGAGAACTTTCGATGAAAGGCTTGAAGTCACCAAATATTTGTTGAATTTCAGTCTGTTTTGTTTCTGACTATTCCTGAATTATTGGAGAGGAATAACTTCCATGATATAAAAGACGTATCTTAAACAGGAATTAGAAACTTTCCAAAAAGTAGGAGTTGTCTGAATTTCAGTTGCTAAAAGAGCAAAAGGCAGATGGCACAATGAGGAACAGTCACCCAGTCTGATCAGACCAAAACCAGCACATTTGTTAGAAATCCTGTTATGTTTGATTGCCATGACTTGCTTTTTTCTTTTACTAATTCTTTGTTAGAATTGTATTAATAACATAAAAACTGAGGGAAGCTTCCAAGTAGATGTTATCAAAAGTGTTAAATGAAGTTGTTTGGAAAGGTTTCTCTATTCTCGGAACACTTCGCTGACCCTTGAAACATCAGTACTCATAGTTTCATTAATAGCTTTGACATCTGCATATGTAAGCGTAAATAATTCTGTAGTATTTCTAAATATATCCATTTATAAGTTTAGTTGGGCAGCAGCAAATAAATAATAACAGAATTCTAATTTTTGCAGTAGCTGTGTAATTTAGCCCCGTATTCAGGAAGAGTACGAACGTGAGTCTGTATAATGAGAACAGGATAGATAGCAAACTTGGGATGTGTGCCATGCAAAAGAGACCCTTGCGGAGTAAGTTCCATCTTACTCCATTAAAGAGGCAGGGGCCCTGTGATCTACTTTAATTCACTGAATGGATATTTCAGAAGCTCTCCTCTTTGTGCTTTGTAGACTGCAAAGGTAGTGCTTGGTAAATAAAGCTGAATCTTTTTCTAATGCGTTAAAAGCCTTCTGCATTTCCTATACACTACTAGCTAAGTAAAAGTGAAAATATTTCAGGGGACCTGAGAAATTGCCACCATGCCCCACTGTTATAGGAGGAGGAAATGTTTTCTGTGGTGTACTTACCACATTAGCGATGGTAATATGATGTGTTCTAAAATGTTTCACGTTTCAAGGAGGAAAAAAACTATTGACTGCTGCAAATCAATGTGAGAGTTCCCCCTGCTGTCCTGCAAGATCAGCTGCTGTAACACACTGCTGAAAGCTGTGCCTTATCTATGGGACAGGATACCATAGGGGCTGGAAGTAATAATGCCCTGCTGCAGTATAGCTTTTGGAGCTTTTGTCTTTCTTTTTCCTTGCTTGTTCCAAGAGCCAGCATTCAGACGATAATGCATGCCACCTTCTTGAAAGCCCAGGGAGTAGAAAATAAAGCATTGTTTGAGTTGCAGGGCCTCTTTTTGGTTGCAGTTGTACAAACAGTTTATGGTGAGTTGTACTCTGTTTTTAATTCTTTCTTCTCTTCCAAATGAATAATGAGTTTTAAAAATCTGTTTCAGCAATACAATCAACCTCTTAAGCAATGTTCCCGTCTCTTGTTTGGATGTTCTTATTAGTCCATCATCTCAAGAGGAAACAGATATAAAATACAATGGTATGAATATGGGAGCAATTCAAGTTTTACTGGATTTCATGGAGAAGAGAATAGACAAGGTATGGGCTGCAAAAATTCTTCACAAAAGGCACCTCTCTCATTAAGACAAAAGTGCAGATATATAAAGTTTCTTACAAACCTTTCAGACAGTATTTATTACAAATATGGATACCCTTGCTTCTAGATTGTGAAACACCTCAAAATTGAGAGCAAATTTCTGTGAATATCTGAAGCATACTTGCTTGTGTGTGTGTGAGGATGAACGTTTGGTGCTTTGTTTTTATCTATGTAAAGCTCATGTTTTGGCTGTCATATAGGATTTTATTGAAGGGTTCATAGGATTTGAAAAGGGTTCATAGGATTTAAAAATGTTTTGTTTGTATTTGGTTTTATTTTAGGGAAGCAGCTATAAAGAAGGTCTGACTCCAGTTCTCAGTTTATTAACTGGATGCTGCCGAACTCATAGGAATATCAGGAAGTTTATCAAAGCTCAGGTAGGTAAAATATTAATCAAAATTTGAATATGAAGCTAATGATAAACTTTCTGAGGCTTCTGCATCAGTGCAAGACACTGACACTTTAAAAGTATGAATGGTTTCATATTAAATTACCCACAAAGTTCTCTGCAGTATTTTTTTCTTTTAGATCTCTGACAACTGTCAGCTATAGAAATAATTTTTCAGTCTTGTAAATCAATAGATATTATGGCCTAAGTTCCACGATGCATTTTGTAGAGCTGTTAAATAAAAACATTAGGGGTATTGTAAAGCTGTGTTTATGTGGGTCACCATGGATCATGTAACACAGGGGCAAAGAACTCGGTGAGGTCTGTCCCCTTCTGTCCAGCATATCAAAAAAATTTCAGTGCAGTTAATAAAACTTTGCAAAGCTGCATGATAGCCAGTGAGGCTACAGGTGTTCTGATGAGTTCTGCTGGAGCTTTAGTTTGACCTCAGCAGGCAGGAGTTACTGGAGTTGAAACTTGTTTACCAGTGTGTATCAGCTGTTCTATCAGAGTAAAACTCTGTCCCTGAACAGAGAGGCACACGTCATCACTTAGTCTCTTAAAAGAGCTGTTTAATACAATGCAGCCTGTGGGTAGGTTTTTTTACAGGAAAAATATTTTTTTGCTATGGTTAAAGATATCTATGTCTTGGTGGTTGGGTGTGGTATTTCTGGTTGTTCTGCTGCTTTTCCTGAAGTCGGGTGGAGAAAAGTTAAAAGATGAGCAAGGGAGAGACAGCTGAAACTAGCTGAGAAATGTTCTTTTTCCTAAGCTGCAGTGATTTCCGGGTTGCATCTTAGATGCCACTCCCAGATCAAAGCTGCGCCTGAATTCGTAAATGGAGTTTATAAAGGAAAAGAGCATATTTTGCATGTATTTTCTACCTCTTTCATCTATACCAGAAAAGTGATTTGAGGAATTTAAGAAACTTGTTCTTGGTGTTATTGTTTTTGTTCACAACGGTTCTTTCCTAGGATACTCTTCTAATCTGTTCAGTTAAAAAAAAAAAAAAAAAAGGGCAGAGCCAAATGTTCAGAAGTTAGAAAATGAAGTTGTCTGCATGTTTTTATGACATCTCGGCATCTAGATGTCAGGATACAATTGCATGCTGTCTCTTACCACAGGACGACTGCCTCATATAGTGCACAGAATGGATGGATGCTGCTAACTGCATGGCCGGATGTTTGATATTTTGAATTATCCTCATTGTTAAGTGTTGGCCTTAGGCTTTATTTATTGTGTACTATTCAAATTCTGATCTGAAGACAGAATGATTAATTTCTTCATGGACTGTCCTATGGCACTCATCACTGTATTAGTATTAGAGTATTCTGAAAACGCTAATTCATTCTTACAACACTGTGAAATGGCAGTCATGGTACTATCCCCACTGGGGAAAGTAAGTAGGGACAAAGGAGAATATTTTTGCTAGTTGTTTGAATACTTAGTTTAAAAAAGACAGGGTCTGTTTTTTCAAAGTAGTCAATGCTGTAGCATTCATTTGTTTAAGTATGGGTTCTTAGTGAGTCCGATTTCAGTAGTAATTGTGCAGTAATTTTGCACAGAACAAAGGGTTTGCGATTTCTTGTGACGATTACTGACATATTTGGTTTCATTCCCTAGTAAAACACTGAAGATCCATAATTCTTCCAGGAGTGATCAGACCATTAAATATTTTGTATTACGGCCCAGATTTGTTTGCAGATCATATCATGTATCATATCCTGTGAATGTGAAAAAATTAATGTAGGTTTTGAGTCTGAAGGCATATGCACGTGGAGGCAGAAGTTAGGTTGCAAAACCAGCCATATTTCAGGCACCTCCTACCTTTCTTGAGGGTTGAAGTTAATATTAATGGCATTTAATGAGAAAATAGTGTGTTTGAGGAGATGTTAAATAGTGTTTTCTCCAAAATGTTTTTGAAACGCAGCTTCAGCTTTTAAAAGAGTGTTTTCTGGGAGAAGTACGGATTTCCTCTACCTGCATAGAGCCAATTTTTGCAATTCATGGTAGTAGAACTTGCAATTTGACTAATTTTCCTGCTTTTTCACTATAAGTTATTCATTGTTCTGTGTAAATTGCACATCATGCTGATATTCTAAGTTTCCTTAAGCTGGTATTTTTAGTGCTTTTGCCAGATATTTGAGCAAAACAGAAGAAACAAAGAACATGAGGTTACTGCCTGTTAGCCAACTATTTTGGGACACTCATTTGTGCTCTCAAGCTCCTAATAGTTGTCTTTTTGTTTTTTTTAAAGTCTACATTTGGGACTGAGTACTCTTCTGCCCAGGATGGCAGACCAGAAGGCCTGAGTATGTTAAGAAGCAAGAGTCATTACTAGTGCATGTAAGCATAGTTGGGTTGATTTTATTGCTTTTTTTGAGGAGCAGAGCTGACAATATTTTCATGTTCTGTTGACTGTGTGTGTTTCTGCAAGGATTGGATAGGTATTGCCATGCATTCAATGTTGCTTTTCCTTTTTTCTGTGCTGCTAGGTGTTGCCTCCACTCAGAGATGTATCAAATCGTCCAGAAGTTGGCACAACAGTGAGAAACAAGCTTGTGCGCCTCATGACACATGTTGACCTTGGAGTAAAGCAAATTGCAGCAGAATTTCTTTTTGTTCTTTGTAAAGAGAGAGGTAAAAACTTCTTTTTCTTCTCCCTTTTATATAAGGTCTTGCTGTAATTAGTATCTTTGCCTCTTGCTGTAACTCAATTCTTTTAACACTGCTGGTTTTTGTTTTGTAGCTGAATAGAGCTGAATAATTTTCTGTATCACTCTTTGCAGTTGACAGCTTGTTAAAATATACAGGCTATGGCAATGCCGCAGGATTGTTGGCAGCAAGGGGCCTGTTAGCAGGAGGAAGAGGAGATCATTGGTACTCAGACGATGAAGATACAGATACAGAAGAATACAAATCTGCGAAGCCAAAGTATAGTATTATTTTCAATTTTGCATATCCTGTTGCAATTTAGATGTTTTGACATAAATTTTTTTGTTTTACCATATCAAAGAGAAGACAGGTTTGGAATTACATGTGCTTATACTAACTACTGTCTCCTGTTGACTTCATGGGCTAATTATTGAGAAACCAGCCTCTAAGAGTGACCATCATGTAGTCATATGACTGCAAAAAAAAAAAATCACTGAAAATAATTTAACTTCAGTAAGGGAAACTATGTAAAAATAAAAACTTGTCAAAAAGAATTAAAGAACAATAATGAGAAATGTTTGTGGATCGTCTAGGAGCAGTTTCAAGATGCATATTAGAGGTTCAGAGTACATGTGTGTTCTAAATTTAAATGGATACTTAAAAGGCTGGAATTGTAAAATGAGAGTAAAAGAGGCTATCAGAGACCATACTGTAAAAGAGTAACAAAGCAGGCCAAAAAGGTTTTGAAGAACAGCTTGTTGCAGGCATTAAGAATAAAGAGAACCTTCTTCACAGGTTCATCAAAAGCTGGAAACCTGCGGTATGTGTGTGGTCATTAGGTGGTCAAGGTGTAAGTAAGCAGAGAAAGGGGGCAAGTCCGTAGCAAAAAAGCTGAAGAAATTATTTGCATCATTGTAACTATGAGGAAATTTGAGGGAGTTCTCAGATGGGACCCTTTCTTTACAGACTATGAGTCTGGATAACTATTTAAAATACAAATGTGAGAAGAGATTATTGACCAAATTGAGCACATTTTAGGAAAAAAAAATAGTAACAAACTTAGCCAGGATGGCTTTTGCCCCAGATTTTCTATAAACTTACAAGACGCTGACAAACTACTATTGTTTGTGGAGTATAACTGTAACAGAGAAAATAAAGGTGTTAAATGTGGCTTAACGTTTTAAGCAGGACTTTGTAAAAAAGGAACAAACCAGCAGGTCTAGTTGCAGTCAGTCAGATTGCCTGGTACTAAAATTTTCCTTAAGAATTGAGTAAGTCACATAGGTAAATATGGAATGAGCAAAATAACCTTTGTAGAAGTCACACCCCAGGAATACAATATATTTGTTTGAAGGATTCAATTATTATATAGAAGCTCTGTCTGTTGATTTTTATTAATTGTAATTGATTTGGTGTTAAAGGTTTCAGTTTGTCATGTTACATCTATGATTTGATGCCATTTTAAGTAGGTTCTTAAATTGTTGATAGTGGGCATCTGAAGCACGTTATTTTTCCGCTTTACTCTGTTTTCCTTGAATTGCACAGACATGATTAGGTGTATGACAGGGGGGCTGTGGCTAAATTAAGATTCTTATTAAGGAATGTGAATGAGAGACAGGACTAAATGTAGGAGAAGTTACAGGAGTTAAATTGATTCTGTGCTAAGAAAAGAACTCTAAAGCAGGAGGGTTCTTTTCTATTTCTGCATTTCAGGATATTTTTACTTGCTCTTTTGTCTCTGCTCTTCTTTCAAAAGCCTAACATTTGGTTATAGGCATATATGTAAAAATATGACATCTATTTAGTTATAAAAGATGACACTTAAATGAAACAAGGACATTTGTAAGTTGCTTTATACATCTGATTTTCTGTATTGCTGTTAAATGTTTGTGATTAAGCTGCTTGAAAAGGTAATTTGCCCTGAAAGTGTTATTTAAAACTACTTACCTGCTTTTGTTACTTAATATTTCTGTATCTCCATTCACTTGTTTTAACAGTGAAATAACAGGCAGTGTAAATTCTCAAAGTAACCTTAATTTGGTTTGACCAAAATTCATTATGGGAGGTGAATAGTAAACTAAAATTCAGTGGTTCTTCATGAATAAGAAAATGTAACTGGAACCTGTCTATATTTTTAAAATTAAGCCTGTACAGAATTATTTTCAAACATGTGTCTGTTGGTCTGTTTACCATTTATGTCATTATTACTAATGAGATTGTCATGATTGCCATCATTATTCCCCTGCTTTCAAACTGCTTCTGTATCAGTTATAACATAACAAGTACTAGTGGACTATGTGTTTCTGAGCAGCTAACAAGAAATTAATACAGTGAATCAACAAGAAGATATTATCACAATTCACTAGAGAAGGCTAGAAAACAGGTGTAAATATGAGGGTTGGCTATTTGTATTAAAAACTTTCTTGTGCAGTTCAGACAGTTTTAGCCTTGGAGGTTTCTGTTAGTGTGTTTCTCTTTCCTCCTATCAAGAAGATAGACAATTTACATATTTCTAATATTTTACATTTTAGAAATGTAAACTGTATTGTTTTTCCACCTTCAGCATTAACCTTATCACTGGTCACTTAGAAGAACCAATGCCCAATCCGATGGATGAAATGACAGAAGAACAAAAAGAATATGAAGCTATGAAGCTTGTCAACATGTTTGATAAACTTTCCAGGTATTGTATCATAGCTGTTTTTGGGGGAGGCAGCTCACATCCTGGCTCTTTACTAAGGTCTAGTGCTTCAAAATAGTGCTATAATCAACTTCCTTGCAGGATTAGGACCACTTTAACTGCAGAGAAAAATGTTTAGCACTTCAAAGAAAAGAGTGATATGTAACAGGACTTCAGAGGAAACCTCTTTTGGAGAGGATTGGACAGAATCAGGAAGATCTGGTCGTGAGGGGACCTGCCTCCTAAATGGGTAGGCTGATAACAATGAAAAGGATTTCTCCTTCTAAAGTACGGGACACAATCCAAGCCCAAGGCGAGTGTACTTAATTTCCCCAAGTCAATGAGCAGCATCTCATGGTAATTGCTTACATGTGCTGCTTATATGAAGAACAAATACAGTGTGAAAATAGTTGTAACTGGAAGCAATAAATTATATAATGGAGCAATTAAAATGGAATTTACAATTAAGGATTATTGTGGATTTATTAGAATAAGTGTGGAGTGGATTACAAATGAGCCTTTATAATTTGTTTTAAATGAGGTAATGCCATAAAAGAAAATGGTACTTAATGTGAGGTAAAGGTGTATGTTATTGATACAGAAAGTTTATTTTTATTTTATAACTTTCTGAGTACAAAACTGGAACAGGCCTGTGCCGTTAGCCATAGCTTTTTTCTCTTTGACTTAATATGCCTAGAATTTGCTGGTTTTTCTTCCCCCATACTTGTAGCCATGTTGGAGTAGTTGTTTTTAGTTTGTTTTCTGCATAAGCAGAACACTTAATGTAATGCTAATTTACCATTGAACTGAGGTGTAGGAATTTAAGTAAATATGTAAGTGGATCATTCTTCAAAGGTGGGAAAACTCAGCAGCTAGAAATGTGTTTGTGTTTTGTGAGAGTCTGTAGATATTTAAATAACAAGATCTGTTGAGAGAAATTCAGCAAACCAAGTATTTTTACATCTCTATTAAAGATTAGGAATACAGCAAAAGATGTGGGAGAATCTGGATTTTATATTACCTGGCAAAGACTGAATTATAAGCAGGAGTGAAAGCAGGAAAGGATCTCAGAACTGATCTGAGACCGTAAGTGAAGTAATTGGATACTTTTTCAAATTATTTTCATGGAAAGCAAGTGTAATATGTTGCAATCTTTTTAATAGAAGAAAATGCAACACACATGTAATCTTAATTGAACTACTATGTAAAATGGATTTATTGCTATGTAAGCTAGAGAATTAAGATGCTGAGCTTTAGGGGTACCACAATAAAATGACTAAATGGTCTAAAACTTTTTTTTAAAAGCAGATTGAGACCAGAGATAAACTAAGACTGAAGACAAGTCAGTTACTATTGCTATAGCAGTTACACAAAAAGTCCAAATGGCATTACTGTAGCATAAGAGCCTTTTCAGTTTGGAGGATTGGAGGCACCTGCTGTGTTGCCTGCTACAAACTGACAATCACTAAACAGCTGGTGCCCTGCATCACTACTTATCCTCTTGGCCGGTGGCATTACTTTCACCTTGGGCTTTCTGTGTCAGTTACATCCACCTGCAGTTTCTTCTATAGTACTTGGATGGCAAACTCTTCAGGGCTGGGACTCTCTTTGTTGTAAGGTTTTTGTTTGGTTTGTTTTTAGTATAGTGTTTACTGTGGGACAGTGTTGTTGATGTGACTCCTTTAGGTGCTGTGATAACATGAATAAAATCCCTTGACTGCTCTTCCCACCCTTTTTGTTTTACTGAAAATTGGGGACGGGAGGGAGGGGGCAGGGAATGCTGGTGGGAAGGAAAAAGAAAGTAAGACTTGGTTTTGGGAGGCTGTGGGATGTTTTTAATGAATGTAATTGAGTGCAGTTGTGGGTTTTGCAGATGTTAAATACAATGGGAAGCTGCCAGTCTTGTATACAAGAAGAAGGAGTTAGTAACATGCTGATAGTAGTGGGAGTCTCTCCATGTTTTTGGAATTTAACACTTTTGCCTCCAGCTGGAGCCCTTCAGTGCTGGCAGTTTTCAGAGACTTAAAGCTGCCAGTGGAATGCACTTTCTTCTTTGGTTTGCAACCTACAAATTTAAACTGGAGGTTGCCTTGATAGGAGTCTTCTGTTGAGTCTGGGTTTTGTATCTTGCTTTGAGGCAGACTGCTGGTGGCAGGTTTCCTATTTCTGCTGGTCTTGGTTGTTGTCACTGTGGGAGGGGACATATACCATGAACTGAGCAGCTTCAGTTTGGTCCAGTGCTTTGCTTATAAGAGGAGAGGAAGTTGGACAGGGAACCAACAGGTCCTTCGAATCTTGAATGAGTTTATGTAACTTCATCTGTTCAGCTTGAGCAAGAGCTTAGAGTGAACTTGCATGATGTACAGCAAAACTGGTTTGCTTAGTACACGTTGAGTTGTCCCAGTAATGGAAGCTAAGCTTTAAAGAGCCAGCATGCTTTTACTGGAGAAAGGTATGGGGAAAAAAAAAAAAAGTTGAAAAACTGGCAAACTTGCTTCCCTTCCTGACTGATGAGGATAATCAGGCCAGTCTGTCACTCGTATGTTCTAGATTTGGCTTTAACTGGCTCTGTATTTTTTTTTCAAAGTTACCTGATAATGGATTGAACTCGGGAAACAAATTTTCAAAATCGTACTGCTTCATTGAAAAGTTAGTCTTCATTAATCATGAAGTTTGGGTTGGAAGGGACCTTAAAGATCATCTAGTTCCACCCCCTCTGCCATGGGCAGGGACGCCTTCCACTAGCTAACTGTTGACCCTGTACCCTTTGTACAGGCTTATTGAAACTAGAAGTAATAATGTGACATTTTCCCCCTTGTTCTGTAAGATGCCAGTAGATTTTTGCTCTCCAGGTTTCTCTTTGTTTTCAGCATTGGCACTGAAGAATTGAAACTGCTTTGAAGTGATGTAAAACTGATCCATGCTTTTGGTCATTTCATTTTGGTCTTACTTCCAAAGCTTTTCTGTTCTGTTAGGTTGTTGGTGTTTGGGCCTGTTCATGGGGTAACTGACCATCAACAAGGCTAAATTAAAATTAATCACTCAGTTTTGTTTTATCAAAATATATGGAGGAAAGCTGAATATTGTTTGTGAACCCATTTCTCCTGCCCCAATATTTCAACATAGACTTGAATTCTACAAAAGCCTTTACAGAAATTAATATTTTTCTCAAATTTGTTTGGATGAGATTACTTTTTAAAATCATAATATATAAATTATAAGTGTAAATGAAGATGAAAAATCTTTATTACTGCAGCTCTTGGGAGATGTAGTTGTTACTTGGGTACTTTGCCAGATGCCTGAACTTGGACCTGAAGTAACTCAATGGGCTTTGTCTGCAGTAAGGGTCCATACTGTCTTGTGACTGTAAGTCAGTGTTCTCTGTATGTTATGCACATCTTTGAGCTTTGAAAAACTCCCCAGATCTGCAAAAATATTTAACTCAACCTTTCATTTTTGCAAAATATCAAGTTAGCCACTTTAAATCAGTGTTGTGTGATATTGTGTCTGTTCATATCATAGATTATTGGAAATATTCTGTGTTAATTAAAATATCTGGAAAAAATGCTAACATTTTTTCTATTATAAGTGGTAGGTAGAATTGTATATTGATTGACTAATTTAAAATGTCAGGATGCTTTTTCCAAGCCAACCTCGTATTAATAGCAAGAATGCTTTTGCTGATGAAATGGTCTCCAATTATCACAGCTTGGGTTTTGTTGTACATTGAACAGAAGTCAACAAAACAAGTATGTAAGAGAACCTGTCTAAGCAACCATACTCATTAAAAACACAAAATTAATCATAGGATGAATGAAGAAGGCAACGTTACGTGGTTTTTTCTTTTCCTCCCCTTTCTAATCATAGAACAAAATAATGTTACATGAAAGGATTGGAACTATTATGTAGTACTCAATTATAAGGAGGTGAATAGGTCCCTAACATGCCATTTTATCAAAGGACCAGACTGGTGTTTACATGATGGCTGTTTCATTACAGACATCATCATTAATTCCATGTGTCAATACTGCCCTGTAGTACATAGACCAGAGAGAAAAGAGTTACCCTTCAAAGCAGGGGAATGATTTTTGAGTCGTTATCAAGCTAAATGACAAGCAGGAAGCTAGACCTTATATAGGTGTATTTGAAGGGACTCTTGGGAGATCTGGAAGTGGAAGAAGAGAATGCATTTTACCAACTGTTTAATTATGGTGGTTTTCTAAGTACACTTGAATAGAATGCTTTGTTTGCATTAGAAAAATTAATGTTGCAAGAAGGTGTGTTTGAGTGTAAGGGAGGTCTCATAAGGACCTGTTCAAATATGCGCAAATATGCACATTGTGTACTGGTATAGATTTTTGTGGATACAGAAGTATTCCTAAGGGCTGAAGTGACCTCTCTTCTGCCCTTTAGATGGACCATAAACATCCAGTTTCTGGATAATGAACTGTCTTCTGAGGCTATATGTGCCAATTTCTGGTGCTTCTCTTGCCACCTTGTCTCTCAAACAGTAAGCACATCCTTAGCTAGCCTAAGTTGTCAAAGCTCAGTTGAGATCTCAAAGCAGGCAGTGCTAAACTGCCAAATTGCTGAAGCTGGCAGACCTGAGACTCTTCGTACCAGGTAAGGATCAGCTCTGTGGGCTCTTGTAGGGTACTTAGCTAAGTGATTCCTCTTGCAATCCTACCCAAAATTCTGTTATTTAGTGGATAGTTGTTCCAAACACCTGAAGCTAGCTTTGTAGGCAGCCCAGATCTCATCTGTCTTCCTCTGTATTTTTGCTCTTTGAAAAACAGGAGTAAGTTTGTGTAGTGTTCAGAGCTTGCAGTCAAGTCTTCACCGGTGAAAGGATGCTGTATTTTACACCATTTTAGGACTAGATTATGGTTAGGAAAAAAAACAGGCTGATCCCTGCTTCTCCTTCTACCTCTTCTTTTGGTGGCCTGGAATATTTCTGCCTTCATACAGTTCAGTTTTTTTGGGTAGCATTTGTCTGAGGAAGGATGTATGGTATTCAGCCTCCTAATACAGCAAACTTTTAACAACTATCATTCGTCCTGTTCAAGGAGTTGCAAAGCAGGAAGCTCATGCAGGAACAGAAAGGTAATGGATAAACTTCCTTGTTATTCTATGAAATGCAAGATCAGCCTAGCTCATGGTTAAAGCCTAGAGAGGAGGAAATTCCTTGGGACCAACTTCAAATGCAATACAGCACAGATCACAATGGTGCACTTTGAAATCATTACAGCAAGCTGAGAAACAGACTTTTGAGCATCACAAAAGAAGATACAAATGCACTTCAGTGACTCAGACTTCTACATTACATTGTCATGTAAAACTTGGTGAATTTATCCCCAAAAAAAGCCCCACAAAAACCATAGACCAAGACTTGTGCATATGGATGTGTCTTGTCTATTGCATCTGGTGTTAAGTGTCTCTGCAGATGGGTCACTGGAAGAGAAAAAGTTTCTGTCAAGTTCTGGAGTGTGTATAGCAGGATGTAAGAGTGAAGCATGAAAGGGAAGTTCCAAAGAAAAAGCTATTTCTTTATAATTGACAAATGATGAGATAGGACTTCTTGACAACATTTACAGATATAAGTATCCTTATGTGAGGAGAGGGAGGTCCCCACATAAGGGGACCTTGGGACCTTGTTTTTCCATGTTTCTCTTTCCTTTTTATTGAACTGTTTCTTTATCCGTTACTAGCTATTATAATTTATTTATTACCAATAATAAATTGTAAATGACTAGTAAGATTTTATGACTTCTGGCTGCATTGTTAAGTGTTGCAACCTAGGAGCATGTGTTACAGTTTTTAAAACAAAAACCTAAGAATCTCTCAGCTTAGAGGGCAAGAAAAGGTGATTTTGTGCTTTGTGGCTATGTTTTTACTTTTGGTGCTTAAAAAATACGAGTAAGGACTTACCCTTCAGGTTATTTCTCTCCAAAAATAAGTATAATAGATCACTACTGAGGCTTGAACTTGAGTAAGTGGCACTGAAGAATTGTTTCAAGACTGAATACAGATTTCAAAGGACACGTGTTTTGTGTTATGGTGTTTAAAGTTTAAAAGCGAAAAAGGCCTTAAATGTATAGGGGTTTTCCCTGTGAAGAAGCGTCTTACCTGTCAGAGGCAACTCCAAAGCACTTTGGCTTTGCCTTTGGGGGACCCCTATAGCTGGCAGGAAGGGTTCTGGTCCTGTTTGGACACTAGATGTGCAGTTCTCGCTTGTTGAGCCCTTTCAATCCAATTTCAAGTATTATTTTGATCTCTTCTGACACATCTCCAGCAGATACTTGAAAACTGAAGTGACACAAGAGTGCTCTCATTTGGGCAGAATCTGCATACTATAGATTGCATTGCCTGAAGGAAGAGGACTTGCTGTCAGTCCTCAAGTATGGCAAGCTTTCTCCAGTCCATTTAAAGAGAGATCTTGCTCCTACACACACAGGCAGAGCCTGGCCTGTGCTCTTTGAGTATGGGCATTACAAACCCCAATCCCTGGCCCCAAGCCTCCCACCCGGACCTGGTTAGCCAAACGTGGCAGTTTCTCCAGGTCCGGTTTCTCATGTTTTGAAATGCTGCAGGCAGTGGGATTTGTGAGCTTATCACCGTAGTACCCGATCGCCACATCTGTGCAAATAGCTGCATTTCTCCCGTTGGTCTCCGAGCAAAAAAGATTCTTGGAGAATTAATTTAACTGCTGCTTGACTGTACAGTATCTAGTGTACGCGTGCCACGTAATTCAGATGTTACCTTTCCTATGGCTGTGTTAAAGTTAGATTGCCAGCTGTGTACAAGCAATTTTTGTCACTTTTTTAAGCCAAGGTAGTAGTGCAGTCCAGGCAGAGCTAGTGAAATGCCTTTGCTTCCCCACTGAGTGATGGAGTTTTGTTGTCTGTGGCTCAGGAGGGTGGTATATGTGTGTTAAATCGGCGGTTTTACTGGGCTGCCTTTCAAGCAAGGGGTAAATTGACATCAAGCTTCTGCTCCTTTATTTAAGGTGACTCTTGAATATTTATTCACCTTTTTTTTTTCATCAGAAAATCAAAACGTTATCTTTGCCCTTACAGCTTTTGCCATAATCCACATATAAATGAGGTGATAAAAAGTAAGGATTAAATAAATCTTTGCTAATACTTTTTGATTGGCTTAATCAATAATTAATCATCTCTTAGATGAGGCTGTAGCTTGTGGAGTAGATATAATTGGATTAGCTGCTGAGAGGCCTTTGGAGCTTTGAAGAGATTAAAATGGCTGTCAATCCTGTAATTAAACTGCCACAAACAAAAGCAATAGTATTAGAATCAGTCAGCTTTTTTTAAATGAATCAACAAGTACTTACACACCCCTAGTAGTGCTGTAGGCAGAGTCTGTTCTCATTACTGAGTTATTTCCTTCAACAAGATAAATATGTATCAAATCATTGTTTTAATTGCCTGGGTGTATATTGGCCATAATAGCAGGTGAAATTTTAGGAAGAAATGGCTGTCAGAGAACTCTTAGAAGAAAAACTAGTTTGTGTATCTAAAACAGTGAACCTGCTCCTTGTCTTGAGCTTATTAAGCACTGACTTTTCATGGTGTCTTTAATTGGCTAAGTAGGTTCCGCCTACATGAATGAAGTCTTTATCTGTCCTGCTCTTCCCCTCCCACCTATTTTGGAAGGGTTTTTGTTCCTCTTTCTTCAAAACAGAGGGCTTCAGCAGAAATAACTTCCTTTTAAAGGCTCATTATATACTAAAGCATATACTGTATGTGACTGTATTATACACATGTGAATTGGTATGTGTGCATATGCTAATATATATTCTTTTAAAAAATCTCTTACAGAGATGAGCTTATAAAACCAATGGGAGTACGGCCGGATGGTACAATGGCTCCTTTGGAAGAAGCAGTCAGCCAGTACCATACCAACAAGCAAGACAGTTCAGATTCAGACTAAAGCATCACCTGCTTCACTCTCAATTCTCCTCTAATCCACACTGTTCCTTAGAGCCACAACATCTTTTATCTAGGCATTTTATCCTCACATTAGCCAGCATCACTTTAACTGTTCTATTATTGGCATATTTAAATGATGGGTCCTGTGGTGTAATGTCTGAGTTTTTATTATGTCCAATTAAAGAGCATATCAATTTATTAGTTTATTATCTTTATTAATTTAAAACTAGAAGTATTTCAAAGGGATAAAAAGTAAAAGCCTACCATGTAAAATAAAATAGAAACACTTTAATTTTCCAGAGTCCTCTTTTCTGAACTCTGTAGGTTTTCCCATTCTTGATATTTTATTTTTTTGTATTGTCTTTCCCTTTATATAATTGTAATTAAAGAAGTATGTTTGCTTAATGGCATTAGGAGCAGAGGGTGTTTAAACTTAGAAGTCTGACTGACCTCGTGAAGCTGCTTTAACTGGCATGCAACAGTGATTTCAAAACTACAGTTTTTATAATGTCATTGGATTTCTTACTGCTACACACTTCTGTGGTTAAGCTGCTGCTTAAGATTTTACCAATGTGTCAGTCACTGACTGCTGCTAAAATTACCTTTAAATTGGGAACAAGATGATGTATGTTGTATGTCCTCCCTCCCTCCCCTCCCCCGTTAAGACCACACGAATATACCTCCCCCTCCCGTCTTTGGTTAAGTAAAAACATCCCTATTCAAAACAGCATTCAAGTATGTACTCTTAAATGTTGCCGTGAATGGAAGTGGACTGAAGTGAAGTGCACGTGCAAGTGTTTTACTGAATTGGGCCTGCTTTTGGAGATTAACGGGTATGCCTCACTTGAAGGGAAGTCAAACTAATCAACAAAGAAATATTTCCTTTTAGGGAGAAGCTAAGAAGTGATGGGATAGAGAATGGGAAGGTGGGAAAGAGAAGAAGGTGTCACTTTGTACTCTTTAAAAACAATTAAAAGATTAAAGTTTTAGGCGTACTGCACGGCTGTTGTTGCCTCTTTTCATGCTTGGTTTCTTTCTCTGTGTTTCTCCCAGCATGAATTATGTAAAGAATAATCCATATTCTAGTCTGTAATTTTTTTTTTTTCTCAGAAGTATACACATGCTGTTCCTTGTGAAACTTTTCAAAGGTTGATTAAGGTTCTCCAGTTTGTTTCCTATGACTTGACACTGGGTTCCTTGAAGTAAGGAAGCTGGTGTTCAAAGAGCTGTAAAGGGAGGATTTGGTATGAAATCATGCTGTGGTTTCCCATGTTGAGGACTTTCCACAGATCTCCGTAGTCTTCCAAAAGGACTAAAAAGAATGCACTGCTGTCCTCTCAGCAGTAAATTTGTTTTTACAAAGGATACTGTCCAGCCATAGCAATGCCTTTTTTCTTTAAAAAATTAAAAAAAAAAAAAAAAAGGAAACTTAGGGACATTAATTCTCTACATTTCTGCAGGCAGGGACCTTTCTGAATGTTAAAATCATCGATGTTTCAGGGTATGACTTGACTTGGGCTACATTGTCTGCTATATCCACATGGAGCATCACAATTTGCACAGGGGGGGAAAGGAAGCCAGCTACTGTTCCACACAGCAGTAGCTAAAGCAAAACCCATCAATGTCTTGGTAATACTGTAATCATACCTATTATGTGTGAATCCAAAAGGGAGAGGGAGGAGTTGTCCAGGAGAAAAAATACACTTAGCTGCATCTAAGCTGGGCTTCAAAGGTGTAATTCTGGGTTTAGCATCATCCACTGATTACTCTGAGCCCAGCACAGGCAAGCATTAAGTGTACTGCAGGTGCAAAGAATTTATGAACCCTCCTGGAGAAGCAAAACCTAACTAGCTCTGGTAATGAGGAATTGAGTCCTGTCTCGGTGTCAGCTGAGGTTGTTTCTTGGGGCTGGAGAAGCCGTTATTTCAGTAATAGGCTTCTGCATGAGTTGCTATAGAGGGATGAGTGCAAATCATGAAAAATAGCAAAATCTCAATTTGTTGCTTTACAAGTTGTAGAATATGCTCCTACAATTAGCTGGCTAAAGAGATTAATAAAACAATAATGGCTCCAGGGACCTCGTTACAAATGGTATAGCATGAGGCTTTTGTGGTCTGGCTCCTGCCATTTGCAACAGGGCAACAATAGTCACAATAAACAGTTCTTCTGTTTAGTTTATCTTGGAAAATACATGCTTGTAGTAGGCTTTACAGACATGAGATGCTGCTTCAATTAAAAAGAAAGTAATTAAGACCAAGCATAGAATGTGGTTCTGCCAATCCTCTAGCTCAAAGAATGATTTTTATAATAGGATTGCATGTAGTGCAGGTTGACCTACATAAATTAATAACTTCCACTAGTGCAGTATCCCAAAGGATCTTGCCATAGTTTGTGGAAGGGGTGCTGCAAGATTTTTGGCTTATCTGTGAAATATAACATAGGTCCATCTTTAGCTACACCAGCTGGAAAATCTTGGGACAGAGTTCCTCCAACACAACGGTTCATCTGCTTCTTTGTGTGCTGTATGGTGTTTTCTCTTCAAAGTAACCATGCATGTGGTAAGATTTCTCTTGGATTGAGAGTCGGGAGAAAAGTAAAATGACTATAAAACACCTTGCTGGAATTCTTTGTTTACTGTGAAATTAGTCCCGAGTTTATTTTCAAAGCTGAACCTCCAAAATTGGAGGCTTGGGCAGCTGAAACGTATTTAAACCAGCAAACTGGTCAGCAAGCCTGACCAGTTTGAGGAATGATGTCTCTTTCCTCCCCAAAAGAGCACGGAGGTGCTGCATCTGCATCTGAAAAAGTGTCCAAAGTTCTTGTTCAGATGTGACCATGAGAATGTGCTGCAACCTGCAACACTTTCATACATGGCAGTCTGATGCCTGGAGAGCAATGAAAGGTTTGCTGCCCCTGCTAGCAGTAGCTCTGGTAATTTTTTATATGTTCGATTAATGCATGAGATTCCATATGGTATGAGCTATTCTGTATTATATGAAATAATGATATTTGATTATATAAATACATGCTTTCACTTTTCCTCCAAAACATTTGAGTATAGTTGACACAGAAAATACTGTAATTGGAAAAAGGAAGTCTCCTGAGTAAAATGTCAATAGATTTTCTGGTAGTGACTGTGAAGGTGTTAGCCAGCAGGTTTCAGAGAGTTGTACCTTTCATTCCCAAAAAGCCTTTCACAGTCAGCCCCAAATACATAAACTTGTCTTTCCACCTTTATTTTGGAATCCACAGTCTGAAGTAATTCAGTTCTCATTAAAGCTCATCAGTGATTTGGAAGCTTTGCTTTTCTTTGTTTCCCATTAGAGTTATGAAACAAAAGATGATGTCAAATTGCTGAAATTTATCAGAATACTTTGTTCTTTTGCAAAATAGCTCAGATGTATTTGTTTAAATGTTCATGAAAGCTTTCTGGCAGGTATTCTCAAATGCTAATTGAAACTTTATGTGCCCCAAAAGTGGTTTTCAGGAAAAAGGGACGTTTACAATCCATTAAAAACATGGTTGTGAGAAAATTACCAGAGCTGTAAAGAAATTTGCCAAAGAGGAGAACCACATTAACTTAAATGTTTTGAATACACAACATTGCTATATATTACATGTATCTATCCTGAAATAGATTTTTCACCCTATATCTGGACTTTTTCCAAGTACCTGAAAATCTGCAATGGCTTTTAAAAAAAAGAGAACAATTAGGCAATAGTTTTAATTAGGCAATATATTTCTCTTATAGTTCTTCAAGCAACAATTTTCCTCTGTCTAGGTGAAAAATGGGTTGTCAGATATGACTGTAAGGAAGAGAATATTACAATGAAGCTGTCATATTAGTCGGTTGCCAAGCATCTTAGTCCGAAAGAGGAAAGTAAACCCCGAAGTATATGAGGTCCCAAATCTCATGAAGGAGCATTCCACAACATTGTGCTTCACCTTATTACCACAGAACAGCTAATAAAATCCTGTGCTTTAATAAGGCTGGCTGTAAAAAGACTGTTCCACTGTTCAAACAGTTGAGAGCCAGACTTTGCTGGTCTGGTCTTTGATGAGTAGCAAGTTAAACAGCTTCCCAGGTCAGATTCTTTTCTGGCCAAGCATGGAAAAATTATGATTTAATGGTAGTACAAAGAGGTATCTCACTTTCAGGGGGAAAAAAACAAAACCAAACAAAACCAAAACAAAACAAAAAAAAACCTGAGAGCACAATTTAATCTGGCAAATGCAGACCTTTGTTGGCATTAACATCTTAGTTACTTGGATGGCTCTGGCTGTTACAAAAAGTGATGGGGAACCCATTTTCTTCATGCAAAAACTTTTGCTCATTGTGAAGTTGCTTCTCTCCAGAATCTGTGTGCTCGCTCTGGTGATGAAATGTTTAGACCAGGAACTATTGGGGGAAGTGATGTTCTTTTAGCTTTGCAGTGTATCCTCCAGCTGGGTGTGCCTGGGAATACAGAACTGTCTCTAGTGCGGGCAGCTCAGTGCTGGCTGAAGAGCAGGCAGAGGAGCCTGGAAAGGTCTGCTGTTGCTCCTTCCTGACCTCTGCTGCCAGCCAGCTGCCTGGGGCTGACCTGAGGGCAGCTCTGCCTGGCAGAGGTTGGAACTGGGAGGCCACACTGCCCCTCTCCTGCTGCCTGTGGGTAACCAGGGCAGGCACAGGCTGCAAGGCAGCCAGGTGGAGGGGGGAGATGCAGGTGGCTGCATGGTGTGGAAAATGGTGGTAATTGCCTACTTGCAGTAAAGCTGAGTGTTTTTCAGGGCTCCTCCTCTCACCTGGAGTACCACTGTCTGCAGGTGAGTCAGGTTAATCCTCTGCTTTTACCTGTGTTGTAGTTTTACCCTGGTTGGTAGCAAAACACGACTGCACCGCTCGTTCACCTTCACCCCTCCAGGGGATGGGGGAGAGAGTTAAAGGGGTGAAGGGAAAAGAGAGCCGTGGGTTGAGATAAGAACAATTTAACAGGTAAACTACAATAATATTGGAAATAATAATAATAATGATAATAATAGTAATATATACAAATATACAAATGAGTGATACACAGTGCTCCTGCTCACCACGTGAAGACCAAGGCTCAGCCCGTTCCTGGCTAACAATCCTGGAGAAGGGAGAGTCCTGAAACCACGATACCAGAATGGAGCTAAGAGCCTGAGTGTCTGAGAGGTCAAGGTGACCCTGAAAGAGGGGTGATCTGGAGGGAGACAACACAGAGGAAGAGAGAGAACTTTCAGACAGAGCCTAATCTATATACTGGGCATGACATGCATGATATGGAATATACCATTGGCCAGTTTGGGTCTTAATCCTAAACCTAAGGTCAAATCCTAGGCTAGCAATTGAGCTATGCTCCCTCCCAGCTTCTCCTGCCCCTGCAGACACTGGCACAGCAGAGAAGCCCTTGACTGTCCTGGCAGCAACTATAAACATCAGTATGTTATCCACCTTCTTCTCAGCACGAATCCAAAACACAACCTCTCACTAGGTACTATGAAGAGAGTTAACTCTATCTCAGCTGAAACCAGAACAATGTGTTACTTGGCCCCTGTGGAAGGCCATGCCTTCATTAGGGTATTACCTTTGGTTGCAAGAATTGTTAATGCTTTGGCTGCTGCGTATCTGTCCCTCATTTTGGAGGCACGTCACACCTTTGTGACTTGAGAGCAAGCTCCCCTTCCTTGCTCTGTACAAGTGAAGATGTGGAAGAGAGGGTCCCAGAGGCAGAGACAAAACTCAGGATGAAGGTATGAGCATCCATGTCTCCTGTCTAAGCAGCACCGGAGCCACTTTCAATTCCCCTGTGAGACACCTCTGAGGGCCAGGCTGTCCTACAGGTACTCCTGTCTTAGTGGCCTCTGGCCAGGCTTGAGGACAGCAGATGCAGTCGGACAAAGGCAGTTTCCATCCCCACAACCTGACCATTGCCACAACCAGCCCAACATCATCATCTGACAGCCCATGGCTCAGGTCAGCTCCCTGTCCTTGCTGGGAGATATAGCATCCAACAGGATCAAGTAAGCTCCTTGAGCGTCCCTGCTTTCCCTAGAGCAGGCATGAGCACAGATCACTGAACTGCTGATGTGCTTGGGAATTCATCCTTCCAACCCCGTGCCAGTTTCTAGGCAGGCTTTTAAAGGTTGGTGGGGAAGGAATTATTCAGACCACCCATCTTAGCTGGCTAAATAGCCGGGTAGTCTCTTCAAACTCTTTCTCCAGTCACGGATGAGAGAGAGGACAATTCAGAGTAAGGCTAATTTGGGTGCACTGAATGACCCTCTGCAGGAGCTTTGCCTTCACTCCATCGACTACAGAGGGAGCCTGGGGAGACCAGCTGGTTACATTTAACTGCTAAATTGGTTTCCAAAAGATGGGTGGTGAGAACTCCTTCCCATTTCCCCTTTGCCACAGACTGCAGTCTTCCCAGAGCAGGATGCTTGCTCACTCTCTCCTGCAAATTTGGAGAGTGCTCGGCGCAAGTGGGATACTGGTCCCCAGGAACCATCACAAGACAAATGCTGCATCACAACAGTTGATAGGTACTGTACATTAGGTACTGTACATTATGTGCAGGGTTTTATGGACTTTTGCTTAAATAGATCCTTTAAAGCAGCTTTGCTTTTGAGAGCCTGTTTAACAACTTGCCTTGGTTTAAGCCAAGTTTTACATATGTTCCATAATTTAAAAAGCAAAGTGAAACCTCAAGTAAAAACTGTAATTAGGGAGGTACAGATATGAGAGAGAAAAGACTTACAATTTCTCTCCAGATGTTACAAATGGAGAGGAAGCTGAAGCCATTCAAAATAAACCCCACTGAGATTGCCCCTTCCTCTTTGCCTGATAAACCCATTACAAATTAAAACAAAAGCAGCCAAGATCCACAGGCTTCAGGGCATCTGTAAGCCCTCTTTTACCTTTTAGAGCTTATAACAGATGCTGACTGTGGGTGTTAGTCCTCGTTTAATCAAAAAGGCTAGTTCTTCATGATGGAAGCTTAAATAGAAGTTTCTGCCATATAAAAACTAGCAAGTGTAAGAATCCAAACCTGAACCTAACCTACCAGGATTCTAAGGCTTTGGGATTATTTTATCCTCAAGAAGTGATCTTTCCTGGTAACTCAGTGCTGTGGCACACCACACTTCCAAATACATTTGAAAAAAACAGTAGTTTGGGGTTTTTTTTCCTTTTTGAGAAGAGAGTAGTGACTGCCTGGCTTCCCTCTTGTTTTCTCAGTCCCCAAATGTTCATAACACCCTGTTGGGGAGGAATAATTCCCATCCAAGTTGTAAAACACACTTATAAGTAGATGGGAAAAGCATGAACAGAGCTGTACAGAAAACAAAACCACCAGGAACAAGATCTTATTTTGCATGCTTCTCACTGTTGTATTTTTGCCCCAATTAGCATATTTTTAAAGACAAGCCTTTAAAAAAAAAATTCTGCTATCTGCCTGAACTGTTCTCAAGCTTTGAACTTTTCCATCCTTTCTATTGATTATGGCCAAGTGACCCATATTTAAAAAGCATTTACAATAAAATTATAGCACTTTCTTTTGTGCTGCTGGCTTTCCCAGTGAAAAGCTAAAATGTTTTAAAATTGTCACTTTTTGACAGAGGTAATGGCTGTAATATATTTAGTCTCTTCCCCCTTGTTGTGCTTAAAATGGCTATGCTAATAAAGGGCACAGCTGTCGATACTTTATGGCCTGCTGGGGGGAAGAGGGGGAACGAAGGCAAAAAACAGATTGACTGTGTGTCAACAAATGCAGCTGGGAAAGAAAAAAAGAAGCCCCTTGAAGGCCCCTGCAACTTAAAGTCCAAGATAAATGATGTCCCTATGCTTAAAAAAAAAAAAAAAATGGAGGTTGGAATTCAATAAAGGGGGACTGAAAAGGAAACTGCTTAAAACTGAAAGCCTTTTCTCTGCCTCTAGACAGCTTACAAGAGAAATGAGCAAAACTGACCAGAGAAAGAGGGTGAGCAGCCAAGAAAGAAAACAAAAGCCTATCCTGGAAAATATATTGCGTCAACGAATTATCTGAAGTGCATTATTGCTGGCGGGCAGAGAGCGTACAGTTTAATGGAGATGCGACAACAAACTTTTACATGCTGCTGCCTTTTGGGGAGCAGGCTGCTTTGTGCCCAGGCCAGAGGGGAGGGGAAAGGGGAGCTGTAATTATTCATAACAAATAAATAAGACCGGGACAAAAGGGCTGATGGGGCACTGGTGAAAGTTGCGCCCTGGGGAGCAGGGATGGGCTGTCCCCGCGGCTCCTGCCCAGCACGGCACTGCCCTGTGGCCTTGCTGCTGGCGCACCCCGCTTTGAGGGGTTTTACCCAGGGCCACTCTGGTACAAGCCTCTCTGGCCTTTGGGAGGCACCATGGAAAAAAAATGGTGCTTTTCCTCTTCCTGGGGACAGCAGCCATAGGAGGAAATGCCATTTTGTGTCCTGGCAGCCCTGCAAGGCCTCCCACAGCCATGCCCAGGTGGCTGACAACACAGCAAACACAGCCCGTCATGAGCCCACCTGTACAAGCAAGAGAGGAGGCCAGCAAAGTCCTATCGCTCTACCCAAGCCCTGTGGCGGGGAAAGACAGTGGGAGCCATGCCCCAGCAGGCTAGGGATGGCAGGGGGAGAAGGTTTGTTGCCGTCAGGAAGCCCCACGGGTAATGGCCAGCCTGTCCTCACCACCTGCCAGCGCTGCTGCTGAGCTGACAGTGAGGCTCATTCTCTCCAGAGGTGATATCCCCCAGGGATGTAACCAGATGTTTGGTTGTGGTGGCTTTGTTATTTGTTACCTGCTGGCCTGTCTTTTTTCATCCATGGCAATATATGTTAGGACCTAACCCTGTGCTTCGACTAGAAACGGGCCCTCACCCCCAGGCTGTCCCCACAAGCGGCTGCGGCAGGTCCTGCCTGACTGGCCATGGGGAACCTGGGGACACCATGGAAAGGCTTAGGGCCCTTCCTGAGGCACGGCAGGAGGCGAGGAGAGATGGTTGTAAGAGACGTAGGGATGGGGAGCCTGAAATACTGCAGTGAGAAAATGGCAATACTGGGTGCAAACCTGCAAGAATCGGGCTTTTTTCATTCCCCAGGTCATAATGCAGCTTGTTCGTGTGGAGGCAAACCCATAATAAAATAACGAGCGACAGGGAGCCATTCGTTCATTGTCATTTCTTGGACAACTGTGGAAGCTCAGGACAGTTTTTTCCAGCCTAAGGCAAAATGCCTTTGTAAGTATGTCTTGTGTTTCCCAGAGGCACACCAAGAGTACAGGTAAGGCTCTGTCAGTGCTGCCACAGCTCCTGCATCCGCCTGGTGATACCCAGGGTCCAGACACTCCTGCTACCTGTTTTGGGCCTAGAAAGAGGCTTTCTGGGAAATAAAGCTTTGGTAGGAGGTGAGGCCACGAGAGCCGGTCAGCCTGCGAATAACCTCTGCTTCTGCAGTTGGAGAGTGAGGAGGTGCAGTCTGGGGTGGGATGTTGAGCTTTTAGGAACTGTCTGCTCTTCTTCTCACCTTCCCACTTCTGTCATTCTCCATCCCCACCAATTTTTTTTTAATTTATCATTCAAGGTCTCTTTGCCTGGTTGGTTGTTACCATTCAAAAACATCTGGAAAAGGTAGTCAGATGGAAAAAAGGGTTATCTGTTTTCTCAGTTTCCCAGTTTTTGTGTGTGTGTGTTCTTTTTAACGGCTACAAATTCTCTAAGAATGGGAGGAAGGAAAAATAAGTAAACAAAGACGAGGCAAAATCAGGAAATCAGAAAAAAATCCTGAAATGAAATAAAACAGTCGTGTCAAATTTTTACTGAAACAGCAGGACATTAAGATGGTACAGGAAGTTCTCATTTCCTTCTGTAATTGTTTGGAAGAGTTTAAAAAGGCCACAATTTTTACTACTCCTGCTAGACTTTGCTCTGTAAAGCTCTTGGATCAGTAGAGGTCAATACCTCCCAGAGTTTCCATGTCTGTGGGATAGGCAGTTTGGCTTTGCTTTTCTTTAGAGAAGACTGGAGTTTGATGTGGCTGATGTGCAAGAGGAAAAACTGAAAAAGTGGCTGTTCCCAAGGACAGAAGAGGTAAGAGACTCCCTGCCCACACTTTTTGGTTTCTATGACACTGCCCTGTTTGAACTTTGGGAAGCAAACTTCCTCACCTGCCTCCTTGTAGTTGATGGTTGGGAAAAAATGGAGAAAAACAGGAGAAAAAAACTTGAACTATGAGTGTGTGCGATACAGCCTAGGTGTTCACCAGTGTGGGTTGATATGATTTTACAAAGGTTCTCCTGAAGTTGGGTTAAAGGTGGAAACACGTGGTCCCTGCTTAAGTAAGAAGTAACATTATGAGAAAATGTAACGCTAAAGTTGGTGCGGTGCATATAGTATGACTATAAGTAGTTCACCAGTATCTGAGCAGTACTGCCACCAGAGAACATCAACCAAAGGAAAATGTCCAACAGGTTCCTGGAAGATCTGTGGCCCTGGGGGACTCAGTGTCTGCATCCATGATTTGGAAAACAATCTGAAAATGCTGGAGATAGCACAGAGATGGCGTGTAATGGTCAAAGCCAATGAGTTTTACATGGCTAACGCGGAAAAGCACTGTTAGCCATAAGGAGTTGATCCCCTTCATACAGTGCTGGTGACACCACAACTGTGGCCAGCTTCAGTGCCCATAAACCCACATATCTGCAGAGGCCTGGAAAATCCCAGTGAGACGATTTATGATCACACACTCGGGAGAAAGTTATGAGAGTATGTGTGTGGGAGCCAAAGCAGATGGTTTGTGTAATTTTTGCTTTGCAGACCACCACGATTTTCCAGGATAGCGGCTATCGAGCTCATAGACTTGCTTTGTTTAATTACCATTTGCAGACTGCTTAATAGGGGCCCAGAGATCCCGGGAACCAGCAAGAGCCAGAGGTTGACAACCACCAAATACCTCTGTATGAAGAAGGTATGTAAAACTTTGATTTATTTAATGGCGCTGAAAAAAAAAAAATATTTTATATGTATAATTGGGCATAGAAGTGACAGACTGGGAGGTCTGGTGGGTTTGCTGTCACCTGAAGCTCTTCAGTCAGCCAACTCACCTTCGAATCTGGACAGCCAGCCTTGCTGCTGTCATTGGTGTTTCATGTGATATTGGGGCTCTGCAGGCACTCAAAACATCTGTGCTTCGTACAACTTACCTGTGATGCAGGTCTTCACATCACAGCCTCTTAGGTATAGTGTATTCTGTAGTCCCTTTAAACAAAAAATGCCCAGCAAGGAACAGGTGAAATTTTACCTCTTGTTTTTAATGTTTTTTTAAATTTCAGGCACCTTTGCACATTGTCCTCATTGCTTGGTCTATCACTTTTAATGGTTAGTGTCACAAATACACTGCATCTCAGCCAGAGCCTGGTCTTTGGGGCTGGTGTTAAATTTCTTATTTTGAACTCACCCAGTGCATGGGTTCCTCTGACTTCTGCCTAGGCTCTTGTGGTCAAAATGGGACTGCCTGCCAAGGGAAAGCCTGCAGCACAGGCTTGCAGTTTACTAGAGAATTTCCCATGTAAATACCCCAGCTCAGCCAGTCCCCAGGTCCCCATCACATGCACGTCTGTAGGAGCCCAGATGTTTACCCTTCTGACACACTGCAGTAGTTTTGTCATACTGCCTTGTACTGCCTCACTGTTTCTTTTCCTCTCCCTCCACCTTCTCTCCCAGAAAGACAGCCCCTGGCTCTACCTTGCCAGCTGATGTTTAGAGGCAAGTTTAGGGATGCTTAGGGGACACCTAGGGGATGTGCTAGAGCCCAGGGCTGCATCCAAGGCAGGTGTCTCCTTGCTTCTCTGCTCCAGAGAGCAGCTCGTCCCACCCACGAAACCTGTCTTGGGAGGCATCACTTGCTCTTCAGAGGTGCCTGTCTCTCCACTGACCCCAGAGCAACCTGCAGTGGATCAGATACCTATTTTTCAGACAGTTAAATCCTGGAATTTAATTTTAATACTGCCCTTAATTCAGGCAGTTAAATCCTGAGACCTGCTCTTGGCAGATGTGGTTGTCCAAGGGGACAAGGAGGATTGGTCTGTCTCCCTGCCACTCCTGAGATGTTCAGTGAGGTGCAAGATGCTACAGCCAAGGAGCCCGACATGGCTGTACTGTTCTTGCCCATGCTGTGACCACAGCCATTCCATATTTCTGACTGGGAAGAGGGCTCCCATACGGCACAGCAACTCACCGGCTGAGCAATACACACCCCTGCATGTGGGTGCCCACATGTATTTTTAGCTCTGCTGCCAATACTTCCGAGTGAGTTATGAGATGGCTGGGAGAGATGGGCTTGGTCCAGGCTCGTGCCTCTACCACAAAACCGGGCTGTGGTTCAGCACTGGGCAGACTCTTCAGCCTTCCGCTTGCCCTTAGGTGGGGACACCACAGCTGCTGGAGTGAATTGTGGTGCAAATAAATGCAGAGCGCAGTCTCTGCATTTCTTTCTGCTTGCAGACCCTTGTATTACTCCAAATTAATTTGAGCAGATTTGCAGGGGAGGACATTACAGTGCACAGTCCAGGCACTGTGAAAGGATTTAATCCAAACATTTGAGAGTGTTAGAAAGACAGTTAGATCCTGACAGGAGGGACACTGGTGCAAAGCCCTTGCTGTTTTTCTGATGCTCAGAAATCTTCCTAGCAATTCCCGTGTGACAAATGCTCTGGTGAGGAACTATATAAAAATACCAAAAGTATGAGTTACACAATAAGGTGTTTGGGATCACAAGGGAGACCTTGCAAATCTAGCCGTGGGGCATTTGCATGTAAAAAAAAGTTGCAGCTTCTTTCAGCTGCAACCTAAACTTTGTGCTGAGTTAAATCTCCCCAGCCCTGGGCTGATCCCCACAGCCCCTCCCAGGTTTTCAATGCATCCAACAATGAAAGTGAAATCCAATCCCATCCAATTAGAGGAAAATGAATGGCTCATCTACAATAAATGGGCTCTGAATAACAATAAGCCAACAAGAGAGCAATGAACTGGAGATAGAATACAATCTTCCTGAATGTTAATCGGCAACTAACTCCACAAGCTTCTTAGAGGTGGAAAGAATTGGAGGAAAATAGATTAGGGAAGCTTTAGAGCACATTGCCTTTTAACTACTTAGGCCTCACATTTTTACCTAAATACAAGAATGTTTCTAATGCTGCCTTTTGCAGGGTAAAGAAGGGTGTGTGTGATGGGGGTGTTTGTTCTCAAAGTTAAATGTTTTCAGTTTATTTCTAATTTGACATGGTAGGTCCTACTGTATACCCTATAGCATTATTTCATGGGTTTATTTATTCAAAAGTCCCTTTTTAAAATTACAAAGTAAAAGGGCAGAAGCCTTGGAAAATGTTTTCTGTAGATCTGAGGATTTGGGGAATGAGGCTGAATGAATCCAGAAGTCAGCCTGAGACTGAAGAGAAACTAGAGAAGTGAAAGGGAAAGGCTAAGGAAAACTCTGCAGTTCAGTGGCTGAAATGCTGTCTGTACCCAACAGGCTCCCCGAATGCTGCCCATTCTCTGGTCTCACGTAGACAGTTTTCCATGCTCTCAATAATACCTGAAATACCTGCAGAACAGCCCAGCTGCTGCTTTCCACTGCCCTCAGCCTCACAGGTAATTTTTGTAAAGCCAGGGAAGATGCAGGATTCCTGACCCATTACTAAGAGAAGCCCCCACAGCCACCCAGGCTCTATATTCAAGGCAACCAGGTCTCATCAAGCTGAGCTGGATTACCCACTCTCTCCATTCACCCTATTAATTTCCTAATAACATTTTTTTTTTCCTCCGGGAAGGCAGAGAGGTTATTCAGCTGGGCCAGCACTGCCATCCCCTCCTGCCTATTTTCATCCATAGGATAAAATAGGTTAACGTCACTGCAGCCTGGGCACCCACTTCAGCCATGGTGGTGGAGGATGAAGAAGCACGTTGGTCCTCCAGGAAGAGAAGTGCTCCTGGGCTGGTGATGTGCAGTCATGGTGCCGTGGCAAAGGAGCATATGGTGAGGTCTGGCAGCTCGCAGCACCCATTGCCATGGAGAGCCTGCACTTTCCTCTTTTGTGGTGAAAATGCTTGATTTTGACAATCCTAGTATCTATAATAACATATACAATATACATATATCCCTGCTTGCTCCTGAAGAAAGCTGTCAAGAAATTCCTTGCAGAAATCATAAAAGTAAAGGGCCTTCAAAAAATGTAGTGATGTGACGTGAAGGTGCCATCACTGGCTTTGAAAAAGCCCTGGAAATCTAATGCATCGTAACGCATGCTGTGATGCCCAACTTTGCGAAGAGCCTGCGACAAGGTGTTCCCATCTGTGCCAAGGGGGTCTAATACCCGTAAGGATGCTCTGCGCCCTGCACTCAGCTCCTTCAGTGTCTGCCTATGCACGCTCTTCATGATGGCTCCCCAAGGAGGGGGCCCTAATAGCACCTGGGCGAGCTGCAGCGATAGCACACGTGGCTTTTCTTTTCTCTGTTGGAGTTGAGAACTCAACTTTCATGTTCAGCTTGTGCTGCCAGGGCTGCTCTTTACCTGCAGGAGGGAGGGCAGGTCCCTGGGCAAACCCAAAGCTCTGGCTGAGGGCAGTGGGGTGCAATGTGGTGGAAGGAGGTAAGGTGAGCTCCCAGCTCCTAGAATAGGTGGTCCTGAGCAAACTGTCTTCTATTGCTCACCTACCTAGCTCCTCAGGTATGAAAAGGCTGTAGCCAATAACTTTAGAGAGTTAACTGATCCCTATCAACACGAATCCCAAATGCATAGAAAAATTTTAAAAAAGGAATGGGGTAACTTTTAAGTCAAATGATACAAAATATTTTTATAATTTATTCTATTGCCAGATGTATTGATGCAAATGTGTTTCCTGTGTTGCATTCGTTATCACAAATGTCTTCCCAGAGGCAGCTCCCAGTTTGATATCTCACGGCCAAAAAGGCTGGCAAACAGGTCCACAGAAAACCAAAGTATGTTCTTTCTCTGTGTGGCAAGATGGGAATTAAGAGAGAAGCCATATCCCCCTTTCCCTCTCCTAATCTGCTGTACAAGCAAAGGGTTGCTTGTATTCTTTCAGAGGAGCAAGAAATTGATAGGCATACAGATAAGTTATTAAGTAATATGCATGTGGAGCTAGAGAGGATTTGGAAAGGAGAATTATTCATTTGTTAAATTAAATAACAATTTGGTCTTGGCAGCATTGAAATAAATTTCCAAAGCCCATTGTTTGTTTGAACAAAGAGGGGAAAGGAGCTGTTAGAAGCAGTTTACACAGTTCAAATATGAGGGATTCTGTGCGTTAATAAGACCAGCGTTGGTGCTCAGCATGTAGCACAGAAAACACATTTGTTGTAGTGTGCTGGAAACACTCTGGCCAGCACTTGGGAACAGCATCACACCCTGCCAAAACTTAGCAATGAGAGCAAGGAATGCCAAGGGGAATTTCAAATCCCACAAATATATTTTTTGTAAAAACTTGGACTGTTGGACTAGGACAAGGCAGCAGCAGTGGCCCACAGAAGCACCTGTCTTTGACCATTTGGAGACAAAAAGTGCTTTCCCTTCCAGCAGCCTGGAAGCACCATCATCCTTCCCCTGTCTTCCCTCATCCCCCCAGAAGCAAACATGCTGCATTTGCTGGAGCCTCCCACCTTGTTTGGTTTCTTGGCCTTGATCATCACTAACTGCAACAGTGATTCTTTGGTTGGTTTGGGATTTCCGATGCAAGAGAGCTTTCCTCTGCAGGCCCCAGGAAGAGTTAGGAGTGTTTTGCTCCCCAGATAAGGTGCAGTATCACACTTAGCCCAGGCCCAAGCATCTTAAAAGTATTACAAATCTTAGCACTCTAACCTTAGTATGCAAGAACTGCATAGTTTTATACTCATTGTATGACAAGGAGGGCATGGCACCAACCAGTTAAATTGTTGATTTATAAAACCAGATTCTGGTAACTTGATTTATCCAAATGAGCACCATAAGTTCCTCATGGTTATGCCTGCGAAGACAGTGGTACTGCTCATGTAACAAGTTGCTACTCATCGTGGGGGGTCACAGTGAAGGTACTAGGTATGGTAAGGTGAAAAAATTTGATGAAAAACCGATTTTCTGTGAGAGTTTCAGAGTGGGCATTTTCATTTAGAAGAGCATTATCCTCTGAAAACAAATACCCTTTTCATAGTTGCTTGTCATGTTTTGACTTTTTGGCAGAAAGAGGGAACACCTCCATTTACCCCTGTGACCATAACACCTCCCAATAACCATGGTCCAAGGGCTGATGTCCCATTTTCTTTTGGTGCTGGACAACCTCTCCCATGAGGACCCACACCAGGAGCTCCTAGGAGGCTCCTGCCCCTGCTCCACACAGTGGGCAGCCAAGATGCCCAATAGAGGGATGACCTTCTCCCAGCCAGGAGAGCTTCCTTACCGAGGACCTCAGCAACAGTGCTCACACATCAGCCCTGAGGTAGGTGGCTGCAGTTTGGAGACTTAGGGCTGCCCTCACCCCTCTCCCTCATCCCAGCTCCCAATCTCCTTGTGCCCTCTGAGCGGCAGCCTGGCCCACATCAAGCTGGCTGCAATGTTGGTAGAAAAGCACTTCACAAACTTGCTTATGGCATAAAGCTAAGCCTTGCTGGGCTACAGGGAGGGCTCGCTGGTGACATCTTTGCTAATGACAAAAATCTCAGTGCTTTGGACAAGGTTTGATCTCCCTGCTCCAGTGGCCATGGCGAGCTCCCACAGATCCAATGTATTTTGGGCCTTGGGATCTTACATGTCCCCTCAGGTCACTTACCAAGCTGAGGAGTCCCATGTCCATGTGTGACCCAACCCTGGCTGCCCTCACCACATCTGCATAAAATACCTGAAAATTCTCTTTTAGGGGCTTCCATCAGCTGCATCTCTAGTTGGAAACTAAGAGATAAAAACCTGTGCCTTCAACCTTGTCCAGCTCCTAATTTTTATCTTCTTTACTAGGGATAGATGTGCCCTGTCAAATTTTGTATTCCCAGCCTGCTGAAGAGGCTGATCCCTGGAGCAGAAAGCAAGGCCAGTGCTGTCCTGGCACTTTCACAGCACTGCTCCTGCCTGAGCCACCTGAACAAAGCACCATTTGAGACCAGCTTTGGCACCCATGGCTCCCTACATGGATCTCTTCCATTTCTGAGAAAAACCTGGCAAATTTTTGCTTTTTCCATCCTGACGTTTGTGACTGTTCCCACATGAGAAGGGGTAAGTCGAGGACTGAATGATTCGGATCCTGCAGGCTCCCAGTAGAGCACTGACGACCAGACACCTTTCCCTTGAGAAGTTTTATGGACATTGCATAATTTGTGGGTTGATAATTAATTACTAACGCTTGCTATGTTAGTCTACTTTTGCTCTCCTTGCTATGCATCTACTGGCTGGGAAATTGAGCTGGGGGAAGAAGATCATAAATAAGTTAAAAATTGTTCCCAGGTAGTTTTTGGAGGGGAAGATTGCTCAGATGACTTTTTTAATTATTGACATGAACATCTTTACTGACTCCAGGAGTACCAGTTGTCTGAAAAGGAATGCTTACTGAGAAGTGTTTCATTTGTTAAGTAATATTCTGAAAGAAAAGCACCTGTTTTAGGAGAATACCTGTTTGGATGGAGACTTGTTCTGGCAGTGCTGAACTGCATTGTACACCTGGGGACAAAAGTGGCCTCAGGAGGATGGGTCATACTGCTCTACCAGGAGACCAGTTGTACTTGTCATGGCACCTATGCCCAGGAGAGGGTGGAGTTTAACACAGCCTTCTCACTTCAGTTACCCTGCTGAAAAATGTAGGCACACCCCCATTTTTTGTAACTCCCAGAGGCTTTACAAAGGGAGTTGAGGCTCAGGCCAGAGCTGTAGGTGGCACTTTGGGTTGAGGCGTCCAATAGTCACTGTAGTATCCAGCTCCTTTTCTAGCTTTGGGCACTCACCATCTCCCACATTTATCTTATAAACCCATGTTGTTTAGATTCAGATCTGTTCCTGATACTGCTTTTCAAAACCTCTTCACAGAATCACAGAATGTTAGAGATTGGAAGGGACCTCGAAAGATCATCTAGTCCAATCCCCCTGCCGGAGCAAGAACACCTAGATCAGATCACACAGGAACGCATCCAGGCGGCCTTTGAATGTCTCCAGAGAAGGAGACTCCACAACCTCTCTTGCTTTTATTTGAATGACTGGCTCTATCATCGGTGGCAGATACTTTGTTCCCTTGGATCTTGTTGGGGAGCTCAGCTCTCTGGCACAGCATTTGCATCCAGTGCGTCCATCCCCACCCCAAAATTCAGGAACTACTGTAGTGCTGTAGCACTCTTACAGCACCACCATCAGCAAAAAAATCCAAACTTGGACCCATCTTTTCTAACATGCAGCCCTCTGCCACATCTTTCTTAGCAGCAGCACTGCAGGAAGTACTGTCTCAGGTCTTCATGTACACCTTTGCTCTGCCCAACTTGCCTGAAAAGAGAGATTTTAGAATATCTTTGCCCTGGGGCAGACAGGAGTCTGCAAGCTCCTGCCACAGCCTCCACTTTCTGAGGGGTTGCAGGCCTGCCACAACCTCAGAGGCTGCCAGAGCTAGCACAGTTCATTTGAATTTGAATAATGTACTGAACTTTATTTTGAGCCCTAAAATTCAAATCCGAGTACGATGAACACACACGTGGTGGATGTGAATTTAAAAAAGAGCCACTAAGCAACGGTAAGCAGAGCTGCCCATGTTCCTTGTCTCTCTGGTTTTATCATCTGGAGAGCAAACACTGAAAAAAAACCCCTCTGCATTGAAACATCACCCAAAACCTGGACCTCACTGAAAGATTTTCACTGATGTGAGAGGAAAAAAGTGACTCCTGATGTTTATCATCAAAATAAAGTTTTTGTTAACACAGAGAGGCTACTCTGTCTTAGGTTTAAAAAAAAAAAAAAAAAAAAAAAAAAAAAGAGTAAAAACTGTGGAAAAAAAATAACTAAAACACTAGGGTTTAACCCCAGATCATTTTTTTGCAACTTGGGCAAAGTTTTGTTATTTTGGAAACACGGTCAAAACTGGAAATTATCTTCAAGTCTGCTACAGGAAAATGGCTGTCATGTTTAATGGGTCTAGCAAAAATTCTCAGAAGTTTGTCAGAGATACAGAAAAACAGCCAGCCTGTCCCTGGAGCTATACACCGCTCCAAACTGGCAAGACTCACCAGGTAATCCTTTTTTCAGCAGAGGCTTGCAGAGAAACTATCAAATCAATCCAAGAATAACAAAAACATTAATTATAGGCTTTTTCTCCCTACAGAACACATGGATTTTAATGCCTCTTGCAGGGATTTAGCATACATGAGAATGTGGTATATTTTTTACTGCTCCTCCTTGCTCTTTTACTCATGAAATACTGGAGTTTTCCAAACATGATGCTCCACTCTCAAAGACTAAATCCTTAGATGGTAGAAAATGGGATAACGCAGCTAATTCTCTCTGCGGCTATACTGATTTGCACCAGCTGCAGATCAGCCCTGTTATATTACATAGGCACAGAGTGGCGCTGCTTTAATTCTTTATTCTTGTTTGATACCAGTTTCCAAAATAAAACTGTCTTACAAAGTGCATGTTTACAAATGAGTCAAAACCCATTACACTGAAACTACTTAATTGTAAGCAGGTTAGATCAGCTTTCTTGCGATAAGAGCTTCTGATATTGGTGTCTCTTTCTTGTGCAGGCTTAAAACTTTACTTGCAAAATCTCCTTGTATTCCTTTGAACTCCCTTGGGAGATTAAAAAAAATACTCCAGTTAACACTCCCTCATTTCATTTTTAAAGGTCATGCTTAGAGCTGGCAGTTGTTATAGGAGCTGTCCTCTGTAAAGAAAAGTCTTAACTAGCCAGGCACAGACTTAACCTCACCATCGAAAAACTAACATTGTCACTAGGATATGGAGAAACCATGGTGAAGAACTAGCAACAGCTAGACCACGGCAGAATGAGCAGTCGGCATCTGCTCGGTGGGCCTTTATCATGCAGTGTTGTATGTACGATTCAAAATGCACAGAACAATTGTTGAAATGATGTAGACAAATTGACTCAAATTAGTTTAGCATGGGCCATGCAAAGTTTAAGCTTGTTGAGCCCAGACACATAGCAACAGCCGCCGCTGTACTTTGGAAGAAGTAAGGAAGCTCGAAGCGCTAGCAGAAAAGCAGTATTCCATCCCATGTTCATGGGGTTTGCTTTTGTGCTTGCTTGCTTCTTTTAATTTTGCCTGGGTCTAGAAAGTCTTGGCAGAAGCAATCCCTGCTGAAGACTACACTAGCACTGATAATTTTATAGAAGTACTTGTGAGCTTTAATGTCATTTTATACTTCCTTAATCTTTTGACTGTTACTTAATGACAAACAAATCCCCAAAGAAATGGGGGGGGAGGGGGGGGGGTAAAAAAGATTAAAAGGATTTTGAGATTGTGTTCTCTGCTTTCAGTCAAACTGTCCCAAATCCTGCCAACACAATTCTCCAGTGCCCTATGACACTCCTCTCCAGACCACCAGGAGTGAGTTTCTTATTGTATTTACAGTAATCTAATTACAACAGTTCTTCAATTCACAGCCAGCTTTGGTATACAGACTTTAGCAAGAACTCGCCTCTCACTGCAGATTGCAAACTTTAATCTTTTAAACCAACACACTCACAGACACCCTCCCCCCCTGCAAAAAGTTCTGAAATGCCTGTGTGAGCTACTAAGATGTGTTCCCCCTCCCACACCCGCCAACGCTTCTCTCATCTTTTTGTTAAGTTTTCTTTTGTGTGAATTTACTGCCTAAAGGTAATGTGAGAGTTCCTAAGAGAGAATGTTCTGTAAAGTTATAAAATTATGGTCAAAACATGTTGCCTGCCAGGAAAATTATTTTTTAAAAGATATTTCTCTAAATGTACATAGTTTCCTTAATTGTTTTTTAATGTCTGTGTTCCTGTAGTTGAAGAAGCAGCTACATAGAGGAAATAAATTTTCCTTAAAAATTAAATAGTCTCCACTTAAAAATTGTCACTGCCCAAAATATTTTGATACAGATCTTAAAGCTGATTAACTTTATTTAGAAGAATCAGATTACAAAAGTAGACAGTTTGTACGTATTAAAAATGTCAAGAGAACGAAGACAGAAAATATTGTTTTATATGAAGCAAAATATAAACCAAAAGTAGAATCTGCAACGAATTAGCAAATCTGGACATTCTTAGTGTGTCACTGCAGCCATCTAGCTATATACACAAGTATTGCATTATTCAATTTCATTTCCATCACAAGTTTTCCACTTTAAAGTTTTACAGCCATACTGGGTTTACCAATACACATCTTATGGAAGTTTGAGGGAGCTTTTCTCTTCTTACAGTCTGGCATATGACTCTCTGAGCTGTGCTCACATAAAGTCTAATCTCAAACTCGCTGAAGTTAACAAAATCTTCACTCCCAAAGACATCAGGAATAATTTAGTCCCAATATTACTACAAAACTTGGGTCTCCCCCATTAACGTGTCCTTTAGAAGATGTACAGAAGGCAGGAATACATTTATGCTCATATTTCATTTATGAGTATTTCAAATCCTCAGTTTGGCCTTTGGTATCCATTTGGTTGGTTTCTGTGAGGCTCATCTCACAGGCTCTTGCTTTCTAGTATGTACCAGCATTCCTTGTCATGTCAGAATTGTTTTAATACTTAATTCCTCCTGTTGAGATTCATTGCTCTGCAAGCTGAAATAAGCTGGACAGTCAGACCTCAGCTATTTCCTACTGTTTTCTGTGAACCTTAAAAAATTGGGAATACAGTAGTGTCTTTTCTGGTCTCACATTCACTCTTGAAAAACTGCCCATGGTAATACTCAATAAATTCAGCAATTATTCAGTGTGTAAAATCTTTAGGTTTCTCAATAATGTGTATGCTCTGCTCAATCCAAAGAATAATGAAATGGCTTTGAAAAGGTAATATGAAAGAGTAAGAGACAGCAGTTGCTTGGAAACCTCACAACTTTCATCAAAGTGTTTTGGAAATGACAGATTGTACGTAGTAGTTTATTTCTGTGAGATGTAATTTGAATTTTAATCTCTGGGATAATATATTTAATCTTCACAGTCCAGTAATTTATTAGGTTGAGAAACACTCCTACCCGTATAAAAACAAAGTTCTTTACCGATTTGGGAGATATTCTTGTGTGAGGGACTCAGTCTCCCGTAAGAGAGGGAAAACAATGTGTTGCTGCAAAAGGTGTGGAACAGGGAAGCCCGAAGTGTACGAATGCCATCTGCTGGCTTGATTAAAAAGTATGACCCTCCAGCAACCGCTACTGCTATCTTTGAAGATGGATGTGGAGGGCCAGATCTCATTTCATGTATTGGCACAAGCCAGTCACATTATTCCATATCTAAACTCAGGTCAACAGAAGAAGAATCAAGCTGAGAGTATACAAACCAAATATGCCTTAACATGTGTGTCTGCCCTTGAGCGTTAGGTTTGTTTAATGATTTATGTCATCAGGGTTTAGTTAGATTAGGAATAAAAGGCATCAGTGCTTGCAGTTTTACTGAATATCATGTTTAGGTGTACTAATCCTCATGTAAGTTTATACCCATTAGACTATCATTTTGTTGTTTTACATGCAATGTTGCATGGAGAGGGTTCTGCACAGCAAAGCCAGCTTTAGCCCAGGTGATTTAATCTCTCTGGGTTTGTAACCAGCTTCCCTTTTCAGTCCAAAAACCTGGCTTGCTCCAGAAGGGAGTCTGCAGAGAATGAGCTGCCCAAAAGGACCTGAGGGTGAAACACAGGGCAACCCAACGAGGCATAGAGGAACCCATACATCTACAGGAGCTTGTAGCCTCCGTCAACTTCTCCTTAGGGTTCAAAGTGCAAAAATTAGCAAAAATGTGTATTTTTAAATGAAAGCATAGACTAGAGGCCAATTTTTGCAGGGGATAAACCATTATGTACTTTAGAAATATTTCATTAGTACTTTAGGGTCTATCTCCTCAGCACACTCCTATAGAAACTGGTAATTCAGCCTGGAGTATGATGCTAAAAGGCAATCTCTTCCTGAAAATGGTCAAGCCCATACCTTGTATGAGTGCTAGTAGAGACTTGTAACCCATCTACCCTTATTGTGATGGGCCAAAGAATCAGGAAATAGAAACTAAGTATGGGTCCTCACCATGGCTTGTCCTTCTCTCCTGGGCTGAACTCAAAGTCCAGGTGGGGAGGAGGATGGTTCCTTGCTAGGCTCACCCCTAGGTTTCCACAGAGCCAACTGAGTGTGGGTCCTGCTTTTCCTGAGCTGCTCACGTCTGGCAGAAAAGCTGGTGAGAGACAGACCCAACCTGTCCTCTCATTTCTTTTTTGTGAGACTAAACCAGAGAAGCAGCTGCTTCTTAGGGACTTTCCAGCTCACCCATCAAATTCTTTGAGGAAACACCAGACCAGAGTTGGAGACAGTGCCTTTTATTGCAGCAGTGCAAGGCACAGCCTTTCCATATTTGACACAGGCCTCCAAATTCACAGGACTTAAAAAATACCAAACACCGAGTAGGTTCAACTT
Source organism: Pterocles gutturalis (assembly GCF_000699245.1). Classification (NCBI taxonomy): domain Eukaryota; kingdom Metazoa; phylum Chordata; class Aves; order Pterocliformes; family Pteroclidae; genus Pterocles; species Pterocles gutturalis. Next base: position 49,032 of record NW_010124532.1, read on the forward strand.
GCCCTTACTTGCCTTCTGGCTCCTGAGCTGTTAAGATTTACAAGCAACCCACTCTCTTTCCACAGCATTGCTCCAGACACTGTAAGAGGTCAGCATGGATGGAACAGCACTGACCAGGGTGTGCGATTTTATCTGCATAGAGATGGGACCGATTTGGGTGCTTTTGCTTAGAAATATTAGGGTGTTTTTAGAGAGTATGTTTGCAGTTTATAATCAAAATTATCATATTGTCATTTTATAATCAACAAGTAGGCAGAACATTCCCTTTTTACATGTTTGATTAATTCTCTTCAGTCTATAACAAATGGCACCATCTCCCTCATCCTCCCCATAATGCATAGTGAATATGATGCACTATATTTTTACAAGGATGATCCATTCTTGTAAGGCTTTACCTGTTCCACAGTTCTACTCACAAAAACTTCTTCTTTTCAAAAATTTTTTATTCTGGGTACTTCATGTTGTTCAGAAATGTCCAACAGCCAAGCAAGCTGAGAAGGCTGTCATTATTCAGTGCCTGAATTCTAGAACAGGGTCAGAGCCAACAGCGTAGCTAATGACAGAAGCGGTTAATGATGGGTCAGTGATGGGATATGACTAATGAAGGGAAAAGGATTGCAGAACTGCAGTCACTGAGTGCACTGCATGTCAGATTAAAAAAATCTGTAAGTCCTTGTAACCCCAAACCTATAACCACCTTTTTTGCACTCTCACACCCCTTCCTGGTAGCACAGCAAGAATTTCCAGATCACCCAGGGCAGGATCTTGCAAAGCCGCAGCTCCCACCACTAGAGTTCAGGGTGACCTACCACACACCCTACCTCTGACACCCAGCCTCTGTCTGCTCCACAGAATGTCAAAGAGTTGTACTGGCATGTCCCCTAAGCAAGGACAATAATCCCATCACTCTTTACAAAAAAGGAGTTCTGTGTCTTCTACAGACTGTTAACTGCATTACAGGAGTGAGTCAGTGCTATAAAATGCAAGTAATGAATTATACGATCATCATCCCCATCATCATTATTATTTTTATTATTTTATTGAAGAGGAAAAGGAATTAAAGGAAGTACAGGGTTTGACTAGAAGAATGGGGAGAAGGAAGGAAACTTTACTACACATAAAGAAGGGTACAAACCTACTGTGCAGAATTTACATCTAGTTGTGTCCAGGACTGTATTTGACAGTGTTCAGGGGGTTGGGTCCAGGGTTTGTGAAATCATGTGGCTTCTTTTACTTTTGAATGTTCCTTTCATCCCCTCAGTATTCACTTCTTAGAAGTGTCAATACGACGTTACTTCTTATTTGAAATAGGTGATCTGTAGTTCAAAATTGAAATGCAGATACTTTTTCTGAGTATTCCCACACCTGGTTTACAACTTTTTGTTTCATATTTGTCTTTTAATTTGTAGGAATAAACACAATAACGGCAAAAAGAGCCTCTGGCATGTCACTGCTGTGATATGCACACCTTGAGGACCACCAGTTGGCTCTCCTGATTAACAGCTAGCAATGACCAGACCATCTACTAGAGCTTAAGACAGACTGTGGAGTGTTTTATTGTCACGCTGCCACCTCTGGAAGGTACCAAAAGTACATGAAAGCACTTGCTTATCTATAACCTAGTAATTAAAGAGCTGTAACAAAGTACAGACATACCTACCTAATTTTCCAAATGCTTGGGTGTCTCAACAGTCCACTGGGAAGAATAAGGAAACAGAGCAGGGAGTTGAATTTCTAATTAAACTGACGGAAGGTATGTACTCAGCTCTGCAAAGATCCCTTGGAAGACAAAAGGAAAGAGGTGCTCAGTGCCCTTACAGGCCTGGGTTTTATCTTCACTTTGTAACCTCAAAACCATAGAAGGACTTCTTGCTGTGTAGATCTGTAAATGTGATAATGTTAATGTTTTATTTCATAACAAAAATGGAGGCATGGTAGAGATAGACTTGAGGAGTGAGTTCCTGCTTAGCACAACTTGTTATTTTAAATGTCAGCCTCTTGGGAGAGGTTCCCGTGCCAACAATTTTCTTCAGAGGTTAGATGCTATGAACATTACCCAACTCGTAACTCGGTCAACCCTCCACCTTCATAAAACCGAGCAAAAAGCTTATGAAAATGCACTAATAAATAGAGACTTTGATTCCGCCATAGGACACAGCTGGAAAACAGCGAGAATCACATGTTATTTAAAACTGGATAAAAAAACAAACTGTCACAAATGAGTTGCTGCACTTCCATGCAGCATGCCACACCTAGGAGACTAAACAGCAGTATTATCATCTACACCTATTTATTCAAGGCAGGGATCTGACCTTTCCAGGCTCATTTGTTTCAGCAAACTTTGCTCATGCTACTCATGACTGCTCATAATCACAAGATTTGCAAGATCAGAAACCACGTTATTGCTGATAATACAAAGAAAATGTGAGAGGAACAAGAATGCTGTTTCTTACTATGTAATTATCTTTTTTTCTTTAAGACTCTGAGAAGTCATTTCAATTATTATGATCATTTTCCTGTATCTTTTATTCTTTAAGACTCTGAGAAATCACTTCAATTATTTTTATCATTTTCCTGTCAAAGGCACATTTTAAATTGCCCACTGCACTTCCACAGATAGGAAGCTTTTCTGTGATCTTTGCAACAAATCTTAATGAATGCATTAAACTGGGCACTATAGTTCTACTGAATGATATTATTGTAATTATTTTGTTCCAGGTTTGTCAACATCCACCCAATCATTCTCTCAGCTGTATGGAGGAAATGCTACCCTGTAGGTTGAGCAACAGATCCAGACTGCTTTAGGGGCTGGGTGGCTTCAGTCTTGTCACTTGACCCCAAAATGACACTGTGTCCTGACCTATAAAATGAGAACAATAAAATCTATTAACCTTTGTGAACATTAGTGCAACATATGGTTGAATAGCAGTATGTAAATTTAAAATCTTAATTAAACTGAGGCAGAGCGCCAAGTAATCACAAAGCATATGCTACATGAAACAAGCTCATTAATAGTTCTGCTGCTGGAACTAGTTTTTTAATGGCTCAGTAATGAGCCAACAGTACAATACGCAAAACCACAGTTCTTGATAATTTTTAAAGTATATAATTATATTGTAATAATGGCCTGAACTTGGGTGTGCACATGTAACAAAAAAGACACCTCCAAACAGTTAGCAGCCTAAGACTTAAAATCTATTCTTGCTTATTCCCAATTTGTATTGGTATAACTTTGCGGTCAGCTGTATTATAAAAAGGAATGAGGATACTGTGGCTTTTCTGTTGGTACCTGGCACTGTCATGGTACTTCAGCAGTATGTTTGATCTGTTACTTTCCGAACCATCAACGGAAAATGTTGTACAACCAATGTACATCTAGTGACTTTCTTGCCTTGCATGCTACAGGCATCCAGCATTCCTAGCAGAGAGACAGCTTCATTTTCTGTGAGACGAGATGCATCTGCAGGTAAGACATCACACTTAATGAAGCATGTCTCTTCATACGCAATGAAGATATTATATACGTTTGAGTGGAGCACACTGCTCTTTGATTCCAACCCCTTTTTTTAGTAACTTAACATCAGCCAGTGGCTTCACTACCAACAAATGTTGGATATTAACCTCCTTCACTCCCTCCTTCCTTCCAGCACACCACTAACCTAGGTTATTTACTCAAGGAACCCACTTTTAAGCCCCAAGGTAGAATTATGTTTCTAATTTGCAAAACCACAGTTCTTCCCTAATCTTTCTCCACTACAGCATAGGCATGGATCTGCGATAGGGATGTATTCACATCCATGACATACAAGTTAGGAGATGGCACCCCATAAGATCCAGCTCTGGCCTTCACCTTTGGCTGCTACACTTTACCATCTCTAGAAAGGAACCAAATAAAACAGCACACGCAGCATCTCACGTGCTTTCTTGTTGTGCTCCTCATCCAGGTCTCCTGTTGAGCAAACAGTCCAGCTGGAGTGTGCTGTCCGCTCACATGCCTACAGACCACCAGACTTAGAGCCTGATGCTCTCCACACAACTTTGACTTTTCACAACAGCTACCTACAACAGGAAAAATGAAACTGTGAGGCCTAAAAGTTCAGGAGACACATGTCACATCTTAAACTAAGTTCTGCATTGAAAGAGAAGGACACCTTTCAGAGCTGTTTCCTATATCTACATTGAATCCAACACAGTGAAACTCCAACCCTGGCTGCAGTTCCCCACAGCTACTGCGGCAGTAGAAGTAACCACAATCATCAGAATGGAATATAAAATGTATATATTTTGACCTTACTTCAATTATTTTCTGCATCTGTAATCATAGTGCATTCACAGTCAAAATCTAAAAACCTATAATCTAAATGAAGGAACCACTCCTCTACGGGGGAAGACCAAATGTTGTATTTTTTCAATTTTAAAATTGTTACGAAGCTGCTTACATGCTGTTTCCTTTGAAAGAAGATTATTTCTCATAAAGGCTAAATAATACTAAAGAAATCTTACTGAATATACCACCTTTGGGACTATTTATGAAGGAAATATTCAATGCATTAAAAATTAAATAAGAACAAAAAACTGTCACAGCGATGACATCTTTCAACCAAAACCTTTTCCTCAGCTTCAACATTGGTTTAGCAAAGTAACAGGGACGCTGTTCATTTGTTTTCTGCTGTTTGCAGAGATGTCAGCCTGAAGTTATTTCAGTTATTACACCTGCCAGTGAGACTCCACCGCCAATGGCTGTGGTTTTATGAGGAAGTTGGCTCTTTCCGTTAGCTCGGCAAAACACTTCACCAACTCAAGTCCTTCTGTGCCATCCTAAGTCTTTCAGAGTTTGAAAAATAAGAGATTTTAATCTCTGCAATGTCTTTAATTTTCAGTTACTAGGCGGCAAAACAGTCTTTGGTGCCTTATGCGTCAAAGTTTATGGTTAATTGATTAACTCCATCACAGAGAAAATATTCACGCAGCAACTCTTTCTTCTGCCACCAGAAACATGAAGCTACAGGCCTTGCACCTGAAGCAGAGCACTGCACGTAAAGAAAGCACTGTATGCCTGGGCCCTAGGGCAAGGGATGAATAGCAGCTACAGGAAAATCCCCTTATCTCAAAGACCAAAAAAGATGGTAACTGTGGCAGGTGATATCTTTTAGTACCAGGGAAGTAAACACTGGGCAAGCTTGGAGAGTCACTGACCCATCCTCCCAGGTGGAAATAAGATCCCAGAGCAGGACTCTCCATATGCCTGTGTAGTATTTCCAAAGAACACAACTAACTCACACACCCTGTGTGTCTCCCACGTCCTGAAAGATCCCAAGGGGTGCTCCCAACCAAACACCGTCCTTGGTTTTTCACTGGGATTCTCCCGCATTCATGCTTTCACCCATTCAATGCCGAAGTAAAGCACATGGCTGGTATTTGTTCAGAAAAAAATGCCGAGTCCCTATTATCAGAAAACCCCTGTACAGTGTTGCTCTGATGGGTCACATTGATGCTCCTGCAATTGTCCAGTGACATCTGACTAGATCTGCATGCTCTGAGGACAATCTTTCACTCTCACCTCACACCTGCATTACATTCCTCTGCAATAATCCAGAGGTAAACTGCTGAAGCTGGGACCAATAAAGAGCCTGGAAAAGGCCTCTTTGGACTGTTCTCTGTGGAAACAGGGTGCTCCTTTGCATTTTCCATGTAGGAGCTGAGTTCACACTTCAGACAGGAACTAAAGATTTTGGAGGCGTTCAGGAAAGATTATCCTCCACACACGCCTCTTCGTAGAGAGGAGTGTGGAGCAGAAGGGCAGCAGTCAAGCACAAAGCCGGGTGGAGGAAGCAGGGGCAGTATTTTGTGTATGCAAGTTTTTTTAATTCTGTGAAGCATTTCATGGGGTATTTAGTATTCCTGTGCTGCCAAGGGGAGTTCTGTTTCTGAAATCACATTTGCAGTACCTGGGACTTCCCTCTCTTCCTTGGCCATCCAACAATTCCTTGTCTAACAAACTTTAATATCACTGTTCATCCCCAAAGATCCTTAGAGATACACATGGAGCAGTCCCAAAGAAGAGCATGAGAACCAGAAAAGCCGTCGCTCCCCAGCTACCCGTGCTGGTGTAGTTACCTAGAAAGCCATACCCTTAAACCAGTATGACTACAATTCCATTCCCTACAGGTTGTGGTGCAAGTAGCTCTGCTCACTCAGATAACGGCTGGGATAAAGGGTGCAATGTAAATGCTGCTTAACATAAACCCAGATCCGCTGGATTAGCATAGCAGCTGCACACCACGCCGCTGGCACCGCGCTGGGCATTGCTCCTCGCAGGACGGTGCTGCTCCTCGCAGCAGGGAGCTTCTGCAGCCTCCCTGCTCTGCCCACAGCACGGCCAGGGTGCCCCAAGGGCACATTTATTCACCGCGACCCCTCGGCCCAGGCGCTCTCCGGCCCAACTGAGCGCCACAAACCAAACTCCTGCTCCCTGCAGCATCTCGCTCAGCGATGGCACTGCTGCCATCCCTTTCCTCCTCCGCCCTACCACTGTCACACATCTTCCTCCACCTCGGTGCCCCCGCTCAGCCCAGGACACACACGGGCCC
>NW_010124533.1:0-3425 GCF_000699245.1 Pterocles gutturalis
CGAGGTCCCTTCCAATCTCTAACATTCAGCGATTCTGTGATACATGAGCAGCATACATATTTCAGTGAGCTATACTTTCCACAACTTGGGCATTGGGGCATCCACGCTTCCCTGGGCAACCTTTTCTAGTGTCTAACTACCCTCACAGTGAAAAATTTCTTCCTAATATCTAATCTAATTCTGCCCTCTTTCAGTTTATTAACCATTACCCCTCATCCTGTCACTACACTCCCTGATAAAGAGTGCCTCCCCATCTCTCCTGTAGGCCCCCTTCAGGTACTGGTAGGCTGCTATTAGGTCTCCTTGGAGCCTTCTTTTCTGACAGGCTGAACAACCCCAGCTCTCTCAGCCTGTCCTCACAGGGGAGGTGCTCCAGGCCTCTGACCATCTTCATGGCTCTCATCTGGACTTGCTCCAATAGGTCCATGTCTTTTTTATGTTGGAGGCCCCACGGCTGCTCCAGGTGGGGTCTCACAAGAGTGTAGGGGGAGAATCACCTCCTTCAACCTGCTGCTAATGCTTCTTTTGATGCAGCCCCAGATACAGTTGGCTTTCTAGGCTGCAAGCCCACACTGCCGGATCATATTCAGCTTTTCATCAGCCAACACCCCCAAGTCTTTCTTCTAAGAGCTGCTCACAATCCATTCTCCACTCAGCCTGTATTTGTGCTTGGGATTGCCTCGACCCACATGCAGGACCTTCCACTTGTCCTTGTTGAATTTCATGAGGTTTGCCTTGGCCCACCTCTCAATCTTTTACTTCTTCCCAACTTGTTTTACAGCTGTTCAATATGTTGTTTCTGCTTTTGTAATTTTGTAATACTGACATTAGTGTGTTCAACATGTTTGTATGCTTTATTTTATTCATGTGTTATTAAACAAAAGCAAAACCTAAACCAAAATGAAAAACTTAGGGTGAACCTCTAGGACATATGCTGTTTCTACTGACAGGTAATGAGTATGAAGAAACAGAAAGTAACATGAGAGTTTTCTTCTGTAAGATAGTCTTCAAATGTTTTCCTTTAGTAATTTTCAGGATAACTACTGCTAGGTTTATAGTTGCAGAAATCTAATTAGTCATGGACATTTACCGGACAATGATTGTCACTTCACTTGCTCTGAATGTGTATTTACCCTATGTAACTTTTGTGTTGCTTACTATAGTGTGATTTTTATTGTTGACACTATCAAACTTTTACTGCAAATTAGTGTAAATAAACCATAACTTCAAGAGATAGGATTCAGCCAGTTTATCTTGAGAGCAAGATTTTTTGTTTTATAACGCAGTATTTCCTTATGGGTTGATGATACAAATGGATAAATATTAATTTCCTAGATTTGTCTTCTGTACTTAGCTCTTGGCCTTAGTTCTGAAAATAGACAGAATCACTTCACACCTTCCATCAGTCCAAACTTTAATGGGAAAATAAAAATGTGTACTGAAGTGTCTAGCTCAATTTCAGTTGTCAAACACAGCCTGCATCACAGTTTTGCAGCTCCAGAAGCCCGCTCCACAAGACAGTTTGCGTGGATGTCTCCTGAATTGGTTTAAATAGCAAATTGCATTGCATTACATTGTTGCAGCACATCCACTCTACAAGCGACCAAAGAAAAGGAAGTTAATTTAATATGGCTAGGCAGAGATTTCTTCAAGTAAAAGTATGGTTGAAGCCTGTTATTCACAACTGCTATGAAAAATGTGTGGTGTATTGTATTTATATTTTCTCTAGGAATTTGGGGGAAAGAGGTTTTCTTTGTTTTGTCTTTCTTAGAAACAGTAAAAAGAATACCTTAAAATCTATCCATTACTGACAGTTGTTCAAGCTTCAAAACACAGCAGAAAAAGCAGAATGGGTGTAGCTAGTCTGAATTTCTTTGCATAAATATGAGTTCTTTAGTAAATGCCAAATTCAAAAGCAAAATTGCTTTGATAAATGCAGATCATAGCATAGATTGTCTGTCTTTGTATAATGGTCTGCTTCTAGGTGGAAACAAGAAATACGAACTTGACCAAAAAGCCAAGAGAAAGCCAGCACAGGGAATTTAAAAGAAGAGCTGCAAAATCAGATGAGTTTTACAATTATTTTTGGATTAAATGTTTAATTATTTTTGGTGGCATTGATATTATAATTTGTGAAAAATTAACACTATCTTCTTATTTAGAATTCTGACTATAAAATAAAAAGTCATTTGATGTATATTATTAAGGGACAGCAAAGGGACGTATGCTGTTTGCTCCTGCACAGTGTAATCTCTATGAATTGTTATTGATATAATAAATATGATTAAGTAATAAGATGATGGAAGAATGTTGTTTCCTAAGAGAATTAGAGCACAATTTTAATCATTTTTTCTCCTGCTGAGAGAAGATTACACAGATTAATGGAAGTTTATAAAATAAACTGTTTGAGTTTGTTGCCATCCTCTCCTAGCCTTTTGATATACTCAAATGCAGCCCAAAAACCTGTCTAAACCATCAGCTATTCCATATCTACAAGACATTTCTGAGACATATCACACGTTCTTTCCCAGTCACTCTTCATTGATTTTCTGTGTTTTGTTTAGTTTTACAATCATAGAGTCATAGAATTGTTAGGGTTGGAAAGGACCTTAAAGATCATTGAGTTCCAACCCCCCTGCCACAGGCAGGGACACCTTCCACTAGACCAGGTTGCTCAAAGCCTCATCCAGCCTGGCCTTGACCACCTCCAGGGATGGGGCATCCACAGCTTCCCTGGGCAACCTGTTCCAGTGTCTAACCACCCTCACAGTGAAAAATTTCTTCCTAATATCTAATCTTCTTCTACTATATCAAGGAGGTAAAAATATTAAACTCATCATTTTTTAATTCCAGTATTACCGCTTATTTTATAGATATCTTAAGAAGCATCATTTACTCACATAAAAGGAACTTACTGAAAATATGAAAACACAGCATTCTTGTCATGCATCAACTTGCTATGATAACATTTTGGAATACAAATTTCACAGTCTCTATGAATATCAGTAACATTATGAGTTTTCAGTTGTTTTAAATGCCTTACAGAAGATAGGTTCATGTTGAAACTAATGTAATAAATACTACCATTTCTGCATTTCTGAAAGTGTAATATTTTTTTACTCTTCTGTATATGTAACAAATGTTTCGGCATAGAATGAACAGTCTCAACTTTTTGTGTCACTTAAAGCTATGGGGATACTGAGAATATAACGTCCATTAAGATACCAGCCTTAGAAAGATGTTATCCTGATGAAATATGAGAAAGACATTGAATGTTATTCTTGGGCTTGATTACAAATAGTAAAACATATAGTCTGGATGTACACAGAAGTGATTCCAGTCCGTTCATTAAATAAGACCAAGTAAGGATAGCAGTAGTGATAATATATATACAATAAAAATAGTTATATAATAATAAATAGTCA
>NW_010124534.1:0-223 GCF_000699245.1 Pterocles gutturalis
AAGGGGGTGGTGGCAGAAACCCCAGGGAATCAGAAAGTCATTGGGACTAGATTCGTGACACTTGTTTCATGAGATGCGAGACAATTACCTGCTTCGTCATTTGGGGCATTGGTGTGAAAATGTTCCCTAGAGAGGACAGAGGTGATGGGAGGGACAGAGTGTGACACATTATAATACGAACGACAAGGTGCCACTGTAGCTGCGGCGGGAGGCACAAAAAAAC
>NW_010124534.1:373-836 GCF_000699245.1 Pterocles gutturalis
TACCCACAACTCCCCTTTTTTAATTTACCCAGCCTGTAAAACTACACTAATGACAAGACAGTGGCTGTGCACGGGACTGCAAAGCACTTCTACAAGACACTCAGCACTCTTCCACGTCAGCAAAGTGGTGGGATTAAGGACAAATCGGTGTTTATTGGTGCTTCCACCTCAGCTAAAGTGGCACCTTGCCTTTCATGTAATGATGTGTCATGGTCTGTCCCTCCCATTACCTCTATCCTCTCCAAGGCACGTTTTCACGCCAATATCCCCATTGAGGAGGCAGATAATTATCTCGCATCACTATCTGTGTCATGAAGTTTGTGGCTTGATTTTGTGATTCCCTGGTGTTTCCATCACCACCCCGTTGGCCAAGGCCCCAGGCAGTCTGGGACATGTATAAAAGAGCCGAGAACTTCACAGCCCTCTATCCAGGTTCCTCCACTTGACTCTCCTGATCAACCGG
>NW_010124535.1:0-6215 GCF_000699245.1 Pterocles gutturalis
TATATATATATATATATTTTTTAGAATTGTGTTGAAATTTGTAACTACCAAAATGACATGGCAACAAGGAAGGATTCCCTACGAAATTCTTCTTCCATTGACTGTAGTTACACATATACAAAAAGATCCTTACCAAACTACTCTGAATAGAGGCTGCTACAGCTTTGGATGTAGTCAGGCAGTGTATTTAATATTCTTTTAATAATAATTACCTTGTGTTACATGAGCGGTGAATTTAAATGAGATAACTATAAAGACCTGATTGCGAAAGCGCTTACGCACAGCATTGTTTTATTAGTCCCACCTAAGATCCCTTCCCTGTTTGTACTCTATCTGTATTATGAGGTGATGCGTAAGCCTTAAATTTAAAGAATAGGATTTTCAGGGATTTCTGGTTTTAATTTTTGAGGAAAATCTGTTTGGTTTTTGTTTTTGGGGTTTTTTTTTAAAGTTTGTCTGATAGTCTATTAGCTAACAGATCACCAACACAAAGGAGTCTATATCCTAATCTGAGTAAACCATTTGTAATCTCAAATTTATTTCACAGCCGAATGGTTGCACCAGGCTGCATATTGTAAATGGCTTTGCAGATTTCAGTTACTGACAGAATTAGTTTAATGAAGTGATATATGACTGCCTTGGTCACCTCATTTAGTGTTCATAGGCCTGTAAAGTTTATGGTGTTAACTTTTGCTCATTACGCTGACAACAGTGGCTTTACAGGTGGAGTCTTTTGAATGTATTTGACAGGATCAAAGGCTCCAAATGCTCAGGAAGTCGTTGAGCAGTGCTGCTGCCCATAGTGCCTTCTGAGGGGGCAAACCGAGGTAGTGCACAGAAAGGTTGGGATGTCTTGGCCACCGAGGTAGTGCACAGGAAGGCTGGGATGTCTTGGCCACCATAATGTAAATCCTCCCTGTGTCTGAACGAGCTGGCAGTAAATCAGGTCTAGGAAGCGCAGCAGTGTCATCTCATCTGTTTTAAGAAGTGTCTAAACTGGAGCTGGTATTTATCACCTAGTTGATTTATACACTCTAACTTGCTTATTCAAGCATTTCCAAAGAAGACCTTTAAAATTTTCAGATACAAAATCTGTTTTTCAATTGGGAGGAGGGCGTGTGAGAGAGAAATCTGTATTTTTGTTCTGCAGGAGTGTTCCCAGGAGTAGGGATGCTAACAGCCTTCCCCAAACATCACAGATCTTATCAGTGCACATAGTAGTGACTTGAAGCCAATTGCCAAAACTTAGATTTCATGACAGCACTTTACTTGCAGTATCCCCAGCCTTCCAAGTGTTGTGTGTTGCCATACCTCTAAGCCTGCTAGATAAGACTAGGGTTGAACTGTGACACCTGGGTTATATATAGAAGGTGACAGTTTGCTGCTCTGGAAACGTTTGGGTTGTTGCACTCCAGTTTGTGAGTTTTGTGAAAGAATTGGAGGAAGAGGATAATAACACAGTGCCAAAGGGCACTGCCTCTTCTTTGAAATTGCTTAACACTACCTTTCTAAAAATAGTTTTATCAACAGCAAAACACAATTTTATCTTTTTCTGGCAGAGTTGTAGCAGTTCCTTGTCAGAGAATTTGAGAAAGAGATGAAGACAAATGTCTCATGGGTGTTTGGACCTTTCGGAGCAGCTGAGTCGAGACGGGAAGTTGTTAAAATACAGACACAAAAGGAAGGCACAGGGTTAAATCTGTGTGCCTCCCTGAGCTGTGACCATAACAAATGAGAAAGTTGTCAGAACAGGGAAGGTTGGAATTGCCCTGTGTCTAGACAAAAAGAAGAAAAAAAGTTGTTTTTTTTTTTTTTTTGAGGAGAGAGAAAAGTGGTATCCAGAGCTTTTGGCAAAAGAAGCTACAGCAGCAGAACCCAACCCCACGAAGGGCTGTGTACACTTGGGTTCTCTGCTAAACTGCGTTCCTGAACTGGCAGAGTCTCCATACAGATCTGAACTCTGAGGTAATGTTTAGAAACTGCATCAAATCAAAATTGTGTCCAGACACTTCAGTTTTTGGAGTCTTTGAAAACCGAACCCCAAATAAGTAATTGTGACACTTGAATCTGTCTGGCTTTATTCAGAGTGATGTATAAAATAACTGTCTAAACAGTTTCTTAATATTAAATGTTCTCTAAAAACAAACCCAGTAAGTACAAAACATGTAAAAAATTATACTCTTTTGTTTCAGAGGAAGGACAGGGGAAGTGGAAGCCTTTCCGCTTTTCAAGGTGCATTTTTTTAATTTCTCGCTGCTCAGATGCCATGGTTACAAGCACTATGGAAAACAAACCAGTGTTACCAGGTAGGCTTCTCTGCTATTTTCGAGCAGTCCTGATTTCTCTGGCCATTAGTGAGATTTTAACAGGAGATGGAGTGAGGCTGAAAGCTGATACATTTCAGTAATGGAAGGGACCAGATGTCAAAATCTTCTGATTTGGGCCAGAGAGCTGAATCCTCCCCATTACATTGTAGGATCCTGCTACATTGCTAGGAGGAATGTATTGTGAGTAACAGTTTTGTTCTGGTTTCTTATTAACAAGAAGTGAAGGAAAGGTGAAGGCAACACACTTAGCTGGAGACCTCCCCACAGACTGATAGGTTTTCCTGGAGGTGGTGAAACAAACTGGGATCCACAGCTAAAGCCTTTACTTCTTGCTTGGCCAACCATTGCTGTTTTCTTGTGGCAAGGACCTGTTTGTTACGGGTGATTCAATGTGTTGAATAACTACGTAACAACTGTCTGTATATGCTGTATGGTAAAATCAGCTGACAGAAGGATTGCCGGACTCAAGAGTCCACCCGTTTGTGTATATGAGATTTAAAGGTACTTGGTATGGCATCTAATGTATTCAAGGAGGGAGGTCATACTTGAGAATTCCCTTGGTGTTGCCAGCACTGCAGGGATCCATTTTCCCAAAGCAGGCAGGCAGTATTCTTGGAAGCATGCTATTTGGGAGCAAAAGGGGAAGGAAAAAACCCCAAAAAACAACAACCAAACCAAACAATGCTTGCATGCATGTAACTTTTTTCTTTCCTGATCTTACCTATTTTACATGACACTGATTATGTTTGTTTGCATATTCCATTTCCCATCTGGCCTCTGTCATTTACATGTATTAATTTTACATGCATGTGTGTGGCTGAGTCAGAGTGGTCATTGCCAGGCTGGGTGATGAGAACTTGTCTCTGAAATGTTCAGGGTTGGATGGGACTTACAAAACCTGTTTGGGTGGCCAAGTAAAGCAAGTAGATAGAGCATATGCATCTGTCATTCACCCTAGATGCATCAACACTTGCTATTTATGCAAAATCAGAGGGTTTCACACAGTACCCAAGTCTCAAAATATTTTAGTCACAGGAGACCTCAGAACATACATTTTAGGAAGTTTTTTTTTCAGCTGAATTGACCAGTTAAGCAATAAAAACCCTGCCTTGAGAGATGTGTGACCAATTCTTCATTAATATAATTCTGGAGTTAAATCCAAACCGCATGAATAAAGAATAGAGGGAGGAGCGTGCCTGGCAGCAGGCTTCATCCTAGGAAGTGGAGAAGCCTTTGCTTGGAGTGTACTTACTAAATTTAATGTATAATACAAATTAAAGCACAAGAAACCATTCGCTACATTCAACAGCAGTCATTCTTATGACTGGTAGCAAAAGCCTTGATTTCGGGGAAGATTTGATGGTTTTGAGAGGTAAGGAAATGCTCAGGCCTTATAGATTCATTCTCAGTCGAAATGAGAGTTCTTCACTGTAGTCCCCTTTTTCCTCTGGCAAAAAAAAGTTTTTTCATCAGCTCTGTCACAGCATTTCTCCCCTTGTATTTGTGCTATAAAATTATTGATTATAACAGCTGTAAATTGATGTGTAACCATATAAACCCACAAAAGACACAGGCAAGTTGTTGGCAAATTCTTTTACCTCTTCCTCCCCCCTCAAAAAAACCTGAGATAATACTTGTCCCTTCTTTGTGATGCCTTGCTAGAACTATACAAGAGCAAAAGGTTATTGGTTGTCATTAGAACAACTGGCACATCAGTATAAGAATATCTTTGTTGCATTGTTTGAACTTAAAATAATAAATAAATCCCAAGGCATTAAAGCAAGTGGATAGATATTACTATGTACTCCCTGGACATGCAGCCAACAGACTTTCTAGTAAAAAGCTGAGAAGTGAGAATCTGGTTGGTGGTTTTGGCATTTGTGGGTTTGTTTTTTTTCTAAAGGTGTTCAGGGAGTAGATTATAATTTCACGAATAGAAGTAACATTTCTGGGAGGTAATGGGGGTGGGAACAGACTCTTAAGTAAGCACAGAACATCAGGATCTTGAGGTTTTGCCTTGCATTTTGCAGACTCCCTTTGTCACTGGAGTTTTGTAGCCTTGGAGCAACACTCTGGCTCAGCGTTGGCTGAAAGGATGTGAATCATTTTTCCTGCTTCCTGCAGCCGTTGAAAGTGCAGCCTGTCCCGCTGTTCCTGAGTCACCCTGCCTGGCTGAGCTCGGTGACACAGCGTGGTCACCGTTGAGCAGCCGAGTGATGCCGAAAACACCCCGCAGCAGAGAAGCGGCGGTGTAGACCTGTTGGTTGGCTCGCGTGTCCCTGTGTGTGCAGGACAGTGCTGCTCTGGGCAGCTGCCTCTGTGCATGCGAACAGGGCACGTAAGGTATGATTTGGGAGTAATTGTGCCCTTTGGGTTTTATTACCCTCTTTTTGAGACAAACATGTTAATGAGCTTTCCAAATTGTGTCACTTCATATAAAGCTTTCCAGGAACTAGCGGACATGCTCTATACAGGCATCCCAGAGATCCCAGGAGCTTCCCTGTAGGTTGTTGTCATGGACTTCTCTGGAAACTTGGGTTGTCTTGTTAAGACACTGCAGGTTCAGTGGAGGGGTTAATGAGTGGGGGGCTTGCAGCTGCTGTGAGAATAGCAGCTACTCAGGACAGATTTGCTCCAGAATCCTAGATTTTGGTAAGAAGCTGTGCTAGAAACCTGTGTGATTCAGGCCTTGGTGAGGCATATGAGTGATGCGAACAACCTCTCTGAGTTGGTGGAAAAGTTTGATGGGGCTGATAATGGAGTTGATGTCTCTTCTGTTCCTCCTCCCCCCAAATCTGTGGGACACCAATTGCATGGCCGCAGTAGAAGGGATTTTATAGTGACTTTTCTTAGCACAGGTTGGTTCTGGTGAACACAGTTGAGGGAGAAGGATGTGCTAAAGTTTTGCTAGTGTGCCTCTCAGTCAGGAACGGTCGAAACCCCAAAACACAGCGAGGCTTCTGCAGGGGACCACTGGAAGGTGAAACCCATTCTGAAACACATGGCCGAACTAGATACAGGTTCTGTGTGATGCCCAGTAACTTCCCTTTCCTCTCAATGGGCACATGATTTTAAGGATACTTTTAAATTGTGACTCTTTGGTGGTGATTTTAAATTTGGCTGTTTTACTTTGTATTTAAATGGTCCAGGGTCTTTGCAGAGTTCTGAGGGAGGCTGAACCTGGGCAGTTCCTGAAGCTATCTGCAAACGCATGTTTGAAAGTGCCCTTGGTCTGTGCTTTCCCAGGTGCTAAGAAAAGCTACTCACCAGGCTTTCAACCTATATTTTAGCCTGAGATCAATGTGAAAACTAAAAGACCACAAATTGATGTAATTTTTCAGTTAACAAATCTAAAGCCAGAAGGGATCAGGTAATATATTTGCTTTATGTGTAGCTTTTGTTTGTAACCAAAGCAACTTGTATTTGCTTCTGGAAGGATACTCTGGCTTGCTTGACCTGATGACATTAAGAGAATGGAAATTCACGGCTTCTTCCAGCGTTTAATTTCAATCTTTTTTCCTTCTCATTTCAAACAGCTTGGACCCACTGTGTAGCTCTTGGCATTTAAGGCTCTACTTTACTGGATTAAAAGACCTTTTGAACCCATGACTTCCTCAGCTGGTAAGTGAGCAATATAACATGTGTAATATAACATATGTGGTATAACTAATCGAATCACCCTCAATCATCATCTTGTTTAACTAAATTAAGGTTGAAGTATCTTTCGGTAAGGTGTATTTTAATGTTTGAATGTTTTCTGCACCAGCTTTGATTTAATTTTTTTTAACCTTCTTAAAATGCAGTGCAATGAATCGCACTTGCTGAAAACAGTAATGAAATGCTAATATTGTATAGGGAGATAAAAATCACAGAATCACAGAATGTTAG
>NW_010124536.1:0-342 GCF_000699245.1 Pterocles gutturalis
AGGCATCCGGCTGGGTGCCACCGCTGCTGTCCCCATCCTCTCACCCCGCAGCGCTCCCACGCTGATCTTCCTCAGCATGTCATCCCACATGAGTGCCCGCAGCCCCCAGTACTGCGTGGCGATGAAGCCCAGCACCTCCTTGATGTGCTTCAGGTACATGGTCCCCACGTCCCCCTTGTTGTGGCTCATCCAGTTCTTGGAGTCCGCTCCCTCCCCAAGGTGGAAGACCTGGATTTGGGGGGAGAAGGGGGATGCTCAGCACCCCTGGCCCATGCCTGGTCCCTGGGCTGAGGGCTGGGGTCCCCGCTGCCCACCTCATCCGCACCGATGTGGATCCAGGTG
>NW_010124536.1:399-985 GCF_000699245.1 Pterocles gutturalis
GTGCGGTTTGAAGCTGTTGGGGAAGCGCTCGACCTCCCGCAGGTGCTGGTACTTCTCATGCTTGAGGATGAACTGCAGGGACGAGCGGTTAAGGGGGGGCTTCCAGGGGGTAACCCTGCGGGATGCGGGTTGCGGGGTGGGACCAGGACCCCCCACCTCCACATGCCCGAAGGTCTGCACCAGGGGAACCACCTCCAGCTTGTGCAGCTCCGCCAGCTGCTGGATCCGCTCGATGTCCTCCTCGCTGGGGAGGGACAGGATCAGGCGGGGGTGCCAGGGCAGAGGGCAGGGCATGAGGGCTCTCCTTCCTCCTCCTCCTCCTCCTCCGGCACCCAGCCCGTGTAGCCCCAGCCGCCCCACACCTGTGTGGACTTTACTTTAGGGACACAAATATTGACCGGTGGGGCAGGACGCTGGTCTGTGGGTGGCACAGCCTGGCACTGAAAAAACCCCCCCCCCCCCCAGCCCCCGGTCCAGCCCCCGGGCAGCCCCCGCTCACCTGTACGCGTACGGGGACCGGAGGATTTCCAGCTCCCCCTTGAAGGGGAACATGTCCTCGTACTCGATGAGGATGCCGTTGGCTCCC
>NW_010124537.1:0-269 GCF_000699245.1 Pterocles gutturalis
ACCCCCACCACCCCACCCGCAGTGCCCGCACACGGGCACCGGCACCCGCTCGCCCACCACGGAGAGAAGCTGAGCACCAAATCCCTGCCAGCCCTCTGGCGAGGGCAGCTGTGCCGCGGACCCCACAAGGGACAGTGTGTTAGAGACCCCATAAGGGACAGTGTGCTGTGCTGTGAGCCCCCGTAAGGGCAGTGTGCTGTGACCCCACAAGGGACAGTGTGTTACAGACCCCATAAGGGACAGTGTGCTGTGCTGTGACCCCGTAAGGA
>NW_010124537.1:290-554 GCF_000699245.1 Pterocles gutturalis
CTGTCCCCCCATAAGGACAGCGTGCTGCGGACCCCAGAAGGGATGCTGTGCTCTGCGCCTGTGCCGGGTCCCTGCACCCTCCTCCCGGGCTCCGCGCCGGCCTGGCAGGAGACGCTGGAGCAACGGCTGCAGGGACGAGGAGACTCGACACGATTAGGCGAGAAACTGTGAAATCTCCTCGGTAATTTGAAATCCGAAGAGAAAAGCCCTGGTGAAAATTTGGGAAGAGGACTGAAGGAGAGCTCTGCAGGTCCCCCAGCCCAG